>NC_088241.1:4041815-4131815 GCF_036934945.1 Oncorhynchus masou masou | reverse complement strand
TATGTGTAAGGGGGTGTGTGTGTATGTATGTGTAGGAGGCGTGTGTGTATGTATGTGTAGGAGGCGTGTGTGTATGTATGTGTAGGAGGCGTGTGTGTATGTACGTGTAGGAGGCGTGTGTGTATGTATGTGTAGGCTGTGTGTGTGTATGTATGTGTAGGAGGCATGTGTGTATGTGTAGGAGGCGTGTGTGTATGTATGTGTAGGAGGCATGTGTATGTATGTGTAGGCTGTGTGTGTGTGTATGCATGTGTAGGCTGTGTGTGTGTGTATGTATGTGTAGGAGGCGTGTGTGTATGTATGTGTAGGAGGCGTGTGTGTATGTATGTGTAGGAGGCGTGTGTATGTATGTGTAGGTTGTGTGTGTATGCATGTGTAGGCTGTGTGTGTGTGTATGTATGTGTAGGAGGCGTGTGTGTATGTATGTGTAGGAGGCGTGTGTATGTATGTGTAGGTTGTGTGTGTGTGTATGTATGTGTAGGAGGCGTGTGTGTATGTATGTGTAGGAGGCGTGTGTATGTATGTGTAGGTTGTGTGTGTATGCATGTGTAGGAGGCGTGTGTGTATGTATGTGTAGGAGGCGTGTGTGTATGTATGTGTAGGAGGCGTGTGTGTATGTATGTGTAGGCTTTGTGTGTGTATGTATGTGTAGGAGGCATGTGTGTATGTATGTGTAGGCTGTGTGTGTGTGTATGTATGTGTAGGAGGCATGTGTGTATGTATGTGTAGGCTGTGTGTGTGTATATGTATGTGTAGGGGACGTGTGTGTATGTATGTGCAGGAGGCGTGTGTGTGTGTATGTGTAGGAGGCGTGTGTGTATGTATGTGTAGGATGCGTGTGTGTATGTATGTGTAGGAGGCGTGTGTGTGTGATTGTGTAGGAGGCGTGTGTGTGTGTGTATGTGTAGGAGGCGTGTGTGTATGTATGTGTAGGATGCGTGTGTGTATGTATGTGTAGGAGGCGTGTGTGTATGTATGTGTAGGAGGCGTGTGTGTATGTATGTGTAGGATGCGTGTGTGTATGTATGTGTAGGTGGCGTGCTTGTATGTATGTGTAGGAGGCGTGTGCGTATGTATGTGTAGGAGGCGTGTGCGTATGTATGTGTAGGAGGCGTGTGTGTATGTATGTGTAGGAGGCGTGTGTGTGTGTATGTGTAGGAGGCGTGTGTGTGTGTATGTGTAGGAGGCGTGTGTGTATGTATGTGTAGGAGGCGTGTGTATGTATGTGTAGGAGGCGTGTGTATGTATGTGTAGGTTGTGTGTGTATGCATGTGTAGGCTGTGTGTGTGTGTATGTATGTGTAGGGCGTGTGTGTATGTATGTGTAGGAGGCGTGTGTATGTATGTGTAGGTTGTGTGTGTATGCATGTGTAGGAGGCGTGTGTGTATGTATGTGTAGGAGGCGTGTGTGTATGTATGTGTAGGAGGCGTGTGTATGTATGTGTAGGTTGTGTGTGTATGCATGTGTAGGCTGTGTGTGTGTGTATGTATGTGTAGGAGGCGTGTGTGTATGTATGTGTAGGAGGCGTGTGTATGTATGTGTAGGTTGTGTGTGTATGCATGTGTAGGAGGCGTGTGTGTATGTATGTGTAGGAGGCGTGTGTGTATGTATGTGTAGGAGGCGTGTGTGTATGTATGTGTAGGCTTTGTGTGTGTATGTATGTGTAGGAGGCATGTGTGTATGTATGTGTAGGCTGTGTGTGTGTGTATGTATGTGTAGGAGGCATGTGTGTATGTATGTGTAGGCTGTGTGTGTGTATATGTATGTGTAGGGGGCGTGTGTGTATGTATGTGCAGGAGGCGTGTGTGTATGTATGTGTAGGAGGCGTGTGTGTATGTATGTGTAGGATGCGTGTGTGTATGTATGTGTAGGAGGCGTGTGTGTGTGATTGTGTAGGAGGCGTGTGTGTGTGTGTATGTGTAGGAGGCGTGTGTGTATGTATGTGTAGGATGCGTGTGTGTATGTATGTGTAGGAGGCGTGTGTATGTATGTGTAGGAGGCGTGTGTGTATGTATGTGTAGGATGCGTGTGTGTATGTATGTGTAGGAGGCGTGTGCGTATGTATGTGTAGGAGGCGTGTGCGTATGTATGTGTAGGAGGCGTGTGCGTATGTATGTGTAGGAGGCGTGTGTGTATGTATGTGTAGGAGGCGTGTGTGTGTGTATGTGTAGGAGGCGTGTGTGTGTGTATGTGTAGGAGGCGTGTGTGTATGTATGTGTAGGAGGCGTGTGTGTGTATGTGTAGGAGGCGTGTGTGTGTGTATGTGTAGCAGGCGTGTGCGTATGTATGTGTAGGAGGCGGGTGCGTATGTATGTGTAGGAGGCGTGTGCGTATGTATGTGTAGGAGGCGTGTGCGTATGTATGTGTAGGAGGCGTGTGTGTATGTATGTGTAGGCTGTGTGTGTGTGTGTGTGTATGTATATGTAGGCTGTCTGTGTGTGTATGTATGTGTAGGAGGTGTGTGTGTATGTATGTGTAGGAGGCGTGTGTGTATGTATGTGTAGGAGGCGTGTGTGTATGTATGTGTAGGAGGCGTGTGTGTATGTATGTGTAGGCTGTGTGTGTGTATGTATGTGTAGGAGGCATGTGTGTATGTGTAGGAGGCGTGTGTGTATGTGTGTGTAGGAGGCATGTGTATGTATGTGTAGGCTGTGTGTGTGTGTATGCATGTGTAGGCTGTGTGTGTGTGTATGTATGTGTAGGAGGCGTGTGTGTATGTATGTGTAGGAGGTTTGTGTATGTATGTGTAGGTTGTGTGTGTATGCATGTGTAGGAGGCGTGTGTGTACGTATGTGTAGGAGGCGTGTGTGTATGTATGTGTAGGAGGCGTGTGTATGTATGTGTAGGTTGTGTGTGTATGCATGTGTAGGCTGTGTGTGTGTGTATGTATGTGTAGGAGGCGTGTGTGTATGTATGTGTAGGAGGCGTGTGTATGTATGTGTAGGTTGTGTGTGTATGCATGTGTAGGAGGCGTGTGTGTATGTATGTGTAGGAGGCGTGTGTGTATGTATGTGTAGGAGGCGTGTGTGTATGTATGTGTAGGCTTTGTGTGTGTATGTATGTGTAGGAGGCATGTGTGTATGTATGTGTAGGCTGTGTGTGTGTGTATGTATGTGTAGGAGGCATGTGTGTATGTATGTGTAGGCTGTGTGTGTGTGTATGCATGTGTAGGCTGTGTGTGTGTGTGTATGTATATGTAGGCTGTGTGTGTGTATATGTATGTGTAGGCTGTGTGTGTGTATATGTAAGTGTAGGAGGCGTGTGTGTATGTATGTGTAGGAGGCGTGTGTGTGTGTATGTGTAGGAGGCGTGTGTATGTATGTGTAGGTTGTGTGTGTATGCATGTGTAGGAGGCGTGTGTGTATGTATGTGTAGGAGGCGTGTGTGTATGTATGTGTAGGAGGCGTGTGTGTATGTATGTGTAGGCTTTGTGTGTGTATGTATGTGTAGGAGGCATGTGTGTATGTATGTGTAGGCTGTGTGTGTGTGTATGTATGTGTAGGAGGCATGTGTGTATGTATGTGTAGGCTGTGTGTGTGTATATGTATGTGTAGGGGGCGTGTGTGTATGTATGTGCAGGAGGCGTGTGTGTATGTATGTGTAGGAGGCGTGTGTGTATGTATGTGTAGGATGCGTGTGTGTATGTATGTGTAGGAGGCGTGTGTGTGTGATTGTGTAGGAGGCGTGTGTGTGTGTGTATGTGTAGGAGGCGTGTGTGTATGTATGTGTAGGATGCGTGTGTGTATGTATGTGTAGGAGGCGTGTGTATGTATGTGTAGGAGGCGTGTGTGTATGTATGTGTAGGATGCGTGTGTGTATGTATGTGTAGGAGGCGTGTGCGTATGTATGTGTAGGAGGCGTGTGAGTATGTATGTGTAGGAGGCGTGTGCGTATGTATGTGTAGGAGGCGTGTGTGTATGTATGTGTAGGGCGTGTGTGTGTGTATGTGTAGGAGGCGTGTGTGTGTGTATGTGTTGGAGGCGTGTGTGTATGTATGTGTAGGTGGCGTGTGTGTGTATGTGTAGGAGGCGTGTGTGTGTGTATGTGTAGCAGGCGTGTGCGTATGTATGTGTAGGAGGCGGGTGCGTATGTATGTGTAGGAGGCGTGTGCGTATGTATGTGTAGGAGGCGTGTGCGTATGTATGTGTAGGAGGCGTGTGTGTATGTATGTGTAGGCTGTGTGTGTGTGTGTGTGTATGTATATGTAGGCTGTCTGTGTGTGTATGTATGTGTAGGAGGTGTGTGTGTATGTATGTGTAGGAGCGTGTGTGTATGTATGTGTAGGAGGCGTGTGTGTATGTATGTGTAGGAGCGTGTGTGTATGTATGTGTAGGCTGTGTGTGTGTATGTATGTGTAGGAGGCATGTGTGTATGTGTAGGAGGCGTGTGTGTATGTGTGTGTAGGAGGCATGTGTATGTATGTGTAGGCTGTGTGTGTGTGTATGCATGTGTAGGCTGTGTGTGTGTGTATGTATGTGTAGGAGGCGTGTGTGTATGTATGTGTAGGAGGTTTGTGTATGTATGTGTAGGTTGTGTGTGTATGCATGTGTAGGAGGCGTGTGTGTACGTATGTGTAGGAGGCGTGTGTGTATGTATGTGTAGGAGGCGTGTGTATGTATGTGTAGGTTGTGTGTGTATGCATGTGTAGGCTGTGTGTGTGTGTATGTATGTGTAGGAGCGTGTGTGTATGTATGTGTAGGAGGCGTGTGTATGTATGTGTAGGTTGTGTGTGTATGCATGTGTAGGAGGCGTGTGTGTATGTATGTGTAGGAGGCGTGTGTGTATGTATGTGTAGGAGCGTGTGTGTATGTATGTGTAGGCTTTGTGTGTGTATGTATGTGTAGGAGGCATGTGTGTATGTATGTGTAGGCTGTGTGTGTGTGTATGTATGTGTAGGAGGCATGTGTGTATGTATGTGTAGGCTGTGTGTGTGTGTATGCATGTGTAGGCTGTGTGTGTGTGTGTATGTATATGTAGGCTGTGTGTGTGTATATGTATGTGTAGGCTGTGTGTGTGTATATGTAAGTGTAGGAGGCGTGTGTGTATGTATGTGTAGGAGGCGTGTGTGTGTGTATGTGTAGGAGGCGTGTGTGTCTGTATGTGTAGGAGGCGTGTGTGTATGATGTGTAGGAGGCGTGTGTGTGTATGTGTAGGAGGCGTGTGTGTATGTATGTGTAGGAGGCATGTGTGTATGTATGTGTAGGAGGCGTGTGTGTATGTATGTGTAGGAGGCGTGTGTGTATGTATGTGTAGGAGGCGTGTGTGTATGTATGTGTAGGAGGCGTGTGTGTGTGTATGTGTAGGAGGCATGTGTGTATGTATGTGTAGAAGGCATGTGTGTATGTATGTGTAGGAGGCGTGTGTGTGTGTATGTGTAGGAGGCATGTGTGTATGTATGTGTAGGAGGCATGTGTGTATGTATGTGTAGGCTGTGTGTGTGTGTATGCATGTGTAGGCTGTGTGTGTGTATGTATGTGTAGGCTGTGTGTGTGTGTATGTATGTGTAGGAGGCATGTGTGTATGTCTGTGTAGGCTGTGTG
This sequence comes from Oncorhynchus masou masou, assembly GCF_036934945.1. Classification (NCBI taxonomy): domain Eukaryota; kingdom Metazoa; phylum Chordata; class Actinopteri; order Salmoniformes; family Salmonidae; genus Oncorhynchus; species Oncorhynchus masou. Next base: position 4,126,275 of record NC_088241.1, on the reverse strand, counting down.
TGTGTATGTATGTGTAGGCTGTGTGTGTGTGTATGTATGTGTAGGAGGCATGTGTGTATGTATGTGTAGGCTGTGTGTGTGTGTGTGTGTATGTATGTGTAGGCTGTGTGTGTGTATATGTATGTGTAGGCTGTGTGTGTGTATATGTAAGTGTAGGAGGCGTGTGTGTATGTATGTGTAGGAGGCGTGTGTGTATGTATGTGTAGGAGGCGTGTGTGTGTGTATGTGTAGGAGGCGTGTGTGTATGTATGTGTAGGAGGCGTGTGTGTATGTATGTGTAGGAGGTGTGTGTGTATGTATGTGTAGGAGGCGTGTGTGTATGTATGTGTAGGAGGCGTGTGTGTATGTATGTGTAGGAGGCATGTGTGTATGTATGTGTAGGAGGCGTGTGTGTATGTACGTGTAGGAGGCGTGTGTGTATGTATGTGTAGGCTGTGTGTGTGTATGCATGTGTAGGCTGTGTGTGTGTATGTATGTGTAGGAGGCGTGTGTGTATGTATGTGTAGGAGGCGTGTGTATGTATGTGTAGGTTGTGTGTGTATGCATGTGTAGGAGGCGTGTGTGTATGTATGTGTAGGAGGCGTGTGTGTATGTATGTGTAGGAGGCGTGTGTGTATGTATGTGTAGGAGGCGTGTGTGTATGTATGTGCAGGAGGCGTGTGTGTATGTATGTGTAGGAGGCGTGTGTGTATGTATGTGTAGGAGGCGTGTGTGTATGTATGTGTAGGAGGCGTGTGTGTATGTATGTGTAGGCTGTGTGTGTGTGTATGCATGTGTAGGCTGTGTGTGTGTATGTATGTGTAGGCTGTGTGTGTGTATATGTATGTGTAGGCTGTGTGTGTGTATATGTAAGTGTAGGAGGCGTGTGTGTATGTATGTGTAGGAGGCGTGTGTGTATTTTTATGTAGGAGGTGTGTGTGTGTGTATGTGTAGGAGGCGTGTGTGTATGTATGTGTAGGAGGTGTGTGTGTATGTATGTGTAGGAGGCTTGTGTGTATGTATGTGTAGGAGGCGTGTGTGTATGTATGTGTAGGAGGCGTGTGTGTATGTATGTGTAGGCTGTGTGTGTGTATGTATGTGTAGGCTGTGTGCGTGTGTATGTGTAGGAGGCATGTGTGTATGTATGTGTAGGAGGCGTGTGTGTATGTATGTGTAGGAGGCGTGTGTGTATGTATGTGTAGGAGGCGTGTGTGTATGTATGTGTAGGCTGTGTGTGTGTATGTATGTGTAGGAGGCGTGTGTGTATGTATGTGTAGGAGGCGTGTGTGTATGTATGTGTAGGAGGCGTGTGTGTATGTATGTGTAGGAGGCTTGTGTGTATGTATGTGTAGGAGGCGTGTGTGTATGTATTTGTAGGAGGCTTGTGTGTATGTATGTGTAGGAGGCGTGTGTGTGTGTATGTGTAGGAGGCGTGTGTGTTTGTATGTGTAGGCTGTGTGTATGTATATGTAGGAGGCGTGTGTGTATGTATGTGTAGGAGGCGTGTGTGTATGTATGTGTAGGAGGCGTGTGTGTGTGTATGTGTAGGAGGCGTGTGTGTGTGTATGTGTAGGAGGCGTGTGCGTATGTATGTGTAGGAGGCGGGTGTGTGTGTATGTGTAGGAGGCGTGTGTGTGTGTATGTGTAGGAGGCGTGTGCGTGTGTATGTGTAGGAGGCGTGTGTGTATGTATGTGTAGGAGGCATGTGTGTATGTATGTGTAGGTTGTGTGTGTATGTTTGTGTAGGAGGCGTTTGTATGTATGTGTAGGAGGCGTTTGTGTATGTATGTGTAGGAGGCGTGTGTGTATGTATGTGTAGGAGGCGTGTGTGTATGTATGTGTAGGAGGCATGTGTGTATGTATTTGTATGAGGCGTGTGTGTATGTATGTGTAGGCTGTGTGTGTGTATGTATGTGTAGGCTGTGTGTGTGTGTATGTGTAGGAGGCGTATGTGTATGTATGTGTAGGCTGTGTGTGTGTGTGTGTATGTATGTGTAGGAGGCGTGTGTGTATGTATGTGTAGGAGGCGTGTGTGTATTTATGTATAGGCTGTGTGTGTGTATGTATGTGTAGGCTGTGTGTGTACGTGTAGGCTGTGTGTGTGTATGTGTTGGAGCCTGTGTGTATGTATGTGTAGGCTGTGTGTGTGTGTATGTGTGTTTAATACTTCATCTGTTTTAATCTCGGTCAAATTCACCAAGGCCTCTGTCATCTAATGCAAATAGGATCAGACAGCCAGCAGCTCACCGGAAGGTGATGGAAAGGAGGTTAGGGGCTGAAACCAATAACGTCATGTCATGACGCTGGGCAATAAAGCATTCACTTTTCTCTGGCTAAAGTTAGCGAATGAATCACATACTGTACAATCATAATAAGGAGTAAATGATCACCTCACTGTGCAAATTAGATATGAAGGATTAAAAGGACTACCAGCGATTCAATACATTAGCTGTGGGTTTGTACCGTTATGCTACTGGTCCATCTAGCCATCAGTCTGTCCTTGCATAGTGTGAGAAAGGTACACTGATTGTAATTGATCGATGGAAAATTCTCTCCAGGCAGCGAGAGAGAGAAATAGAGAGAGAGAGAGAAATAGAGAGAGAGAGAGAGAGAGAGAGAGAGAGAGAGAAAGAGAGAGAGAGAAAAAAATGTGTACATGAGAGAGAAGGGGAGCGGGAAAGATAGAGGAGAGAGAGAGAGAGAGAGAGAGAGAGAGAGAGAGAGAGAGAGAGAAATGTGTACATGAGAGGGAGAGAAGGGGAGCGGGAAAGATAGAGGAGAGAGAGAGAGTGTGTGTACATGTCATGAGAGAGAGGAGAGCAAGAGAGAAAGAGAGATGGAAGAAATACTTCATTATTGCCTCTAACAGCTTTTGAATGTGAAAGTTCATGATCAGCACAGCAAAGAGAGAGAGAAGGGAGGCATGGTTTTATGAAACAGTTCAATTCAGTGGCATAGACAGAAATTAGTTGGTGGGTGTCCCCCCAAAACATATTTTTACACATTTTGCCATGAGGCTGCGAGAAAATGTTTAATTTCCTGCAATTAAAGCTAAAATATAGGTGTGTTAACTGTGATAAAGGTACTGGATTATGAGCTGTCTTGTTTGCTAAATAAACAAATGACATAGGCAGTGGCATGGTGCAAATAGCCAAAGAAGCACAGCGACATATGCTTCAATGCAGTCATATTTGTGGCAAATTGGGGTTGTGGCATTCAGTTAGTTATTTTTGGCAACCCACACTGTGAGAGTGAATGTCATTGCAGTTCATCAAATATGACTAACCCAGTGCACTGCTTGCTATGAATTCTATCTGATGGCATTTGCATGTTTAAGTTAAAAGACAAAGAATGTCCCATTTGGAACACTGACAAGTAAACACCATCCTTTATTTTTTTAAATCTCAATCTGATTGGATGGGCCTGTCTCCCAGCAGGGGGGCCTGCACCCACCCAGGCCCACCCGTACCTATGCGCCGGGTTCAATTAAAATATACATCCCATCATTCAGAACATGCTTCCCCTAAAGATGTGTCATTGGCATTTCCAGCCCAAGGACAGGCTAAGCTTTTTCTAGGGTGTTTGTCTGGGTAGAGTAGAGGGAGGGTGCTTTAGCAACACATAACCACCAGAGAGCAGATGTCAGCCATTTTTGCAATCATCACCAAAGTGCTTGCAGCAACCAAGGAGGTTTGGGCTTATTTTTATTTTTTACCCCTTTTTCTCCCCAATTGGTAGTTACAGTCTTGTCCCATTGCTGCAACTCCCGTACGGACTCGGGAGAGGTGGCCGGCTGCAACACAGTCTGGGATCAAACCTGGGTCTGTAGTGACGCCTCAAGCACTGCGATGCAGTGCCTTAGACCACTGCGCCACAAGGTCGAGGTTTGGGATTTAGATTATGCATGATAGTATAAACTACCCAACAGGGAATCTAAGCACTATTTCCCTCTGCCTTGGGAGAAAATGCCATTTATTTGATCATTTTCATATGGCTTTCCTCTCTGGGCTTGTTTCGGAGTATAAGGGTTTCTTTTTTTGTGATTGTCAAGTGATTTGACACTAAATATATTGCATCCTACACCAATACTGTAATTATTACATAACTATTACATTAAAATGATCATAATAGATGTTAAACTAAAGTTACATTGAATAAATGCTTTATAGCCCTCTCAGCATCTGGGAGAAAGAAAACAAGACAGATACAGTGTCTTGCGAAAGTATTCGGCCCCCTTGAACTTTGCGACCTTTTGCCACATTTCAGGCTTCAAACATAAAGATATAAAACTGTATTTTTTTGTGAAGAATCAACAACAAGTGGGACACAATCATGAAGTGGAACGACATTTATTGGATATTTTAAACTTTTTTAACAAATCAAAAACTGAAAAATTGGCCGTGCAAAATTATTCAGCCCCCTTAAGTTAATACTTTGTAGCACCACCTTTTGCTGCGATTACAGCTGTAAGTCGCTTGGGGTATGTCTCTATCAGTTTTGCACATCGAGAGACTGAAATTTTTCCCATTCCTCCTTACAAAACAGCTCGAGCTCAGTGAGGTTGGATGGAGAGCATTTGTGAACAGCAGTTTTCAGTTCTTTCCACAGATTCTCGATTGGATTCAGGTCTGGCCATTCTAACACCTGGATATGTTTATTGTTGAACCATTCCATTGTAGATTTTGCTTTATGTTTTGGATCATTGTCTTGTTGGAAGACAAATCTCTGTCCCAGTCTCAGGTCTTTTGCAGACTCCATCAGGTTTTCTTCCAGAATGGTCCTGTATTTGGCTCCATCCATCTTCCCATCAATTTTAACCATTTTCCCTGTCCCTGCTGAAGAAAAGCAGGCTGCCACCACCATGTTTGACAGTGGGTATGGTGTTTTCAGGGTGATGAGCTGTGTTGCTTTTACGCCAAACATAACGTTTTGCATTGTTGCCAAAAAGTTCAATTTTGGTTTCATCTGACCAGAGCACCTTCTTCCACATGTTTGGTGTGTCTCCCATGTGGCTTGTGGCAAACTTTAAACTTCACTATTTATGGATATCTTTAAGAAATGGCTTTCTTCTTGCCACTCTTCCATAAAGGCCAGATTTGTGCAATATACGACTGATTGTTGTCCTATGGACAGAGTCTCCCACCTCAGCTGTAGATCTCTGCAGTTCATCCAGAGTGATTATGGGCCTCTTGGCTGCATCTCTGATCAGTCTTCTCCTTGTATGAGCTGAAAGTTTAGAGGGAAAGCCAGGTCTTGGTAGATTTGCAGTGGTCTGATACTCCTTCCATTTCAATATTATCGCTTGCACAGTGCTCCTTGGGATGTTTAAAGCATGGTAAATCTTTTTGTATCCAAATCCGGCTTTAAACTTCTTCACAAACGTATCTCGGACCTGCCTGGTGTGTTCCTTGTTCTTCATGATGCTCTCTGCGCTTTTAACGGACCTCTGAGACTATCACAGTGCAGGTGCATTTATACGGAGACTTGATTACACACAGGTGGATTGTATTTATCATCATTAGTCATTTAGGTCAACATTGGATCATTCAGAGATCCTCACTGAACTTCTGGAGAGAGTTTGCTGCACTGAAAGTAAAGGTGCTGAATAATTTTGCACGCCCAATTTTTCAGTTTTTGATTTGTTAAATAAGTTTGAAATATCCAATAAATGCTGTTCCACTTCATGATTGTGTCCCACTTGTTGTTGATTCTTCACAAAAAAATACACTTTTATATCTTTATGTTTGAAGCCTGAAATGTGGCAAAAGGTCGCAAAGTTCAAGGGGGCCGAATACTTTCGCAAGGCACTGTATGTCCAATAGTTCCACTGATCTGTTCATCACAGTGATGGAGACCATCTCCCTCCTCTGCAGTAAGACCTTGGCTGCAGAGATATCATTCCACATGGGATCACTAAAATTCTGATCTGGGGCAAAGAGAGTCACAGTTTCCAGATTTTGTCATGGTCACAGAATGTCCAAATCAAATGCTCCAGGATTCAGGAGGAGGAGAGACCATCTTGGTTCAATCTGTGGCTTTGAGGTTCTCCAGACTTCACTGCCTGTCAAAATAGACTAGAAATGTCATATATAAGTGATTCAGAGGAGCAGGTTAAACTGTTCCTCCCTTAGAGCAGCCATCAGCAGTTCATATGACTCCTGTGGGGTGCCACATCCAACACGATCTCACAAACTCACTGATATATATGATGTTCGTCCAAAAGACACAAACATCGATTTGCGAGGCTTCAGTCAAACGTTCAATACTGCTGTCAACCTTTCCTCAGAGACCGGCCACATCACTGTTACTCTGACTACATGGGACAGTAGCAATTGAGGGGGGAAAGGACTACCAATATGGAGGTAACTCTTCCTGTGCCATAAAGATCTAGACCTATTGGCAGAGGCCAGTCTCGCTGAAAGAAATATTGGCATCTGTTGTGCTGGTAAATGACAACACAATAAAGCCAAATCAACTCTTGCTCTGTGGATTAGTGAAAGTGAAACATCTTGTTTAGAGTCCTACATAGGCCTGTGTGCAGAGAGGGATCAATAACTCATCGCGAGCGTGGCTAATCAGCTGGTAGAAACAACCGTTTGTCACGCAGAAAAGATGTCCGCCCATTTAATTATTAGTATGGGAAGCTGGCCAACCGATGGGCAATTTGTCAGTCAGTCGTTGAGAAACAGGAATAAATTAATTAACATAATGAAGGTATAGCGGAAGGGCAGCATGAGAAGCCGGAGGTGATTATTTGGTGTATTTAAATTTCTGTCATGACAGGCTACTAAAGTTACATCCCTTGTCACTACCGTTCACAGATGCTGATATATAGAAAAATAAAATCTGTTTTTCCAAGGAGAGTGTGATTTCAAGCTCAGTTTGAGTGTGATTCCAACCTCAGTTTGAGTGTGATTTCAAGCTCAGTTTGAGTGTGATTTCAAGCTCAGTTTGAGTGTGATTCCAAGCTCAGTTTGAGTGTGATTTCAAGCTCAGTTTGAGTGTGATTTCAAGCTCAGTTTGAGTGTGATTCCAAGCTCAGTTTGAGTGTGATTTCAAGCTCAGTTTGAGTGTGATTCCAAGCTCAGTTTGAGTGTGATTTCAAGCTCAGTTTGAGTGTGATTCCAAGCTCAGTTTGAGTGTGATTCCAAGCTCAGTTTGAGTGTGATTCCAAGCTCAGTTTGAGTGTGATTCCAAGCTCAGTTTGAGTGTGATTCCAAGCTCAGTTTGAGTGGGATTTCAAGCTCAGTTTGAGTGTGATTTCAAGCTCAGTTTGAGTGTGATTCCAAGCTCAGTTTGAGTGTGATTCCAAGCTCAGTTTGAGTGTGATTTCAAGCTCAGTTTGAGTGTGATTCCAAGCTCAGTTTGAGTGTGATTTCAAGCTCAGTTCTGTTTTATAGTCATAACCTCTGGAACTCTTAGCAGTAGTCTACAGAGACACGTCAGAAGGATTGTGGGTCACATGGAAGGCTTCACACCTGATTTACATCAGAACAATACGGATGAATTACATACATCAGACACACACCTGACTTACATCTGTCTACACAACACTGGATGAATTACATACATCAGACACACACCTGACTTACATCTGTCTACACAACCCTGGATGAATTACATACATCAGACACACACCTGACTTACATCTGTCTACACAACACTGGATGAATTACATACATCAGACACACACCTGACTTACATCTGTCTACACAACACTGGATGAATTACATACATCAGACACACACCTGACTTACATCTGTCTACACAACACTGGATGAATTACATACATCAGACACACACCTGACTTACATCTGTCTACACAACACTGGATGAATTACATACATCAGACACACACCTGACTTACATCTGTCTACACAACACTGGATGAATTACACACATCAGACACACCTGACTTACATCTGTCTACACAACACTGGATGAATTACATACATCAGACACACACCTGACTTACATCTGTCTACACAACACTGGATGAATTACATACATCAGACACACACCTGACTTATATCTGGCTACACAACACTGGATGAATTACATACATCAGACACACACCTGACTTACATCTGTCTACACAACACTGGATGAATTACATACATCAGACACACACCTGACTTACATCTGTCTACACAACCCTGGATGAATTACATACATCAGACACACACCTGACTTACATCTGTCTACACAACACTGGATGAATTACATACATCAGACACACACCTGACTTACATCTGTCTACACAACACTGGATGAATTACATACATCAGACACACACCTGACTTACATCTGTCTACACAACACTGGATGAATTACATACATCAGACACACACCTGACTTACATCTGTCTACACAACACTGGATGAATTACATACATCAGACACACACCTGACTTACATCAGAACAATACGGATGACTGTTGGCTGTCATGAAATACTGAAATATAATGTCTGTTGTCGTTATCATGGTCATGACAGCGTAGTACCACTGTGACAGCTGCCTCAAGGATATGGTTCCTACCTTGGCATATTACGATTCACCTCTGTCATCCAAGGGTTTAGACCAGCCAGGTTCTCTATGTGATGTCCAGCGACAGCGAGATCCAGGTCCCTTCCAGACACAACCTAAAACAACATGAATGTAAAGTTATAGAGCATAGATGTGATCAGCACAACAATGGTCAGGAGGAGAATGAAGACACTGGTTTGGGGTCAGTTTCAATGATGAAAGAAATAGATAATAGTTCAGAAAATAAGAAATGATATAATTGATCTGAAGTCACATCTCTGAATGAGGTTATTCTTCGTCCCTCAAATGTTCATTGAAACAACTGTAGACTAGGTTAAGATGCTGCAGTCACAGCTCAAGTGCATGTAATTAGAGATGACACCAGACAGGACTGTCATGTGAACAGAGATCGATGGGCTGGATGTGTACCACAGAAGAAAACACGCCGCATACCATCTCAGATGAACTTCCCTTCTCATCCCCACTTCTCTCCATTTCTCCCCTCTTTCCCCCAATTTGTCATTCTCAATGTTCTCCTCATTTGTCTGAGTCAACATTGACCTCTAAATTCTCTCGCCTAACTATTTCCAAACACCTTCATCTCTATCTTTCTCTCTATCTCTGTCCACTTGAGAGCCCAAGCAGTGAGCACCCAGAGCTCACTGCTCTTTCCCGTCTTTGGCCTTTCCTTCTAACTTTCTTCATCCCTGTCTATATACACTGTATCTCTGTTTCAACCCATTGTTCTGTCTGTATCGGAGCAAGCCTATGTCCCTGTACCCCTCCTAGCCCCTCTCCCTCCAGCTTCTCCCGCCCCTAGCCCCTCTCCCTCCAGCTTCCCCCTGCCCCTAGCCCCTCTCTCTCCTAGCCCCTCTCTCTCCTAGCCCCTCTCCCTCCAGCTTCTCCCGCCCCCAGTCCCTCTCCCTCCTAGCCCCTCTCCCTCCAGCTTCTCCCGCCCCTAGCCCCTCTCCCTCCTAGCCCCTCTCCCTCCAGCTTCTCCCGCCCCTAGCCCCTCTCCCTCCTAGCCCCTCTCCCTCCAGCTTCTCCCGCCCCTAGCCCCTCTCCCTCCTAGCCCCTCTCTTCAGCTTCTCCCGCCCCTAGCCCCTCTCCCTCCTAGCCCCTCTCCCTCCAGCTTCTCCCGCCCCTAGCCCCTTTCCCTCCTAGCTCCTCTCCCTCCAGCTTCCCCCCCCCAGCCTTTCTCCCCCCTTAGCCCCTCTCCCCCTAACCCTCTCCTCCTTCTTTGGCATGCCCGTGCCAGGTATTTGTTCAAATTCCTCACACCCTGCGGGGCTAGGTATGTCCCACCACCCTCCCTCTCTCTACTTCTCGTCTTTATCTCAGTCGGTCTTGTGTTCTCTTGCTAACACATGTATGGGACATCAAGACCAGACAGTAATCATGCTAAGAGGCATACAGTGCACAGGTTAATACTCAATAAGTACCACACACAACCAGGTCAATGTGGCTGAGTTGCTAGGGGCATAGTGGTGCTGGCAGACCCAAGATGGTGGTTTTAATTCCCGTGCACAAGCCTGAATGTGAGTTAGAAGTTTCTTCTATGCTTAATGACCAAATCATTGCTATTTGAACTTGTTTCTGACATGGAAATATGTTGTTAGAGGCACTGGCTGCCTTACTGTAATTCAGAATTCAGACATCCCACCAACATATAAAGCTGTGTGTGTGTGTGCGTGTGTGCGTGTGTGCGTGTGTGCGTGTGTGCGTGTGTGTGTGTGTGTGTGTGTGTGTGTGTGTGTGTGTGTGTGTGTGTGTGTGTGTGTGTGTGAGAGAGAGAGAGAGAATCTGTGTGTGTAGTATTGACATTGGGCTGTAGTTGAAGTGCGTTGGTTTTTGCAGCGCTCCCCGAAATGACAGAAAATAAGGACGTCTCACTGGTGTGTCAGCACGTCTGTCCGTCTGCCTCCTGTCCTGTTCTGGTCTGTTTCACTGGAAAGCCTCATGAGTCACACATTTTTACTGGAAGATACTGGAACGAACACGCATATCAAGACCAGTGTGTTTGTGTAATCTAGATACCTATTAAATGTACAGTATGTTGCGGCAGAACGTTGCTGATTGTAGTTCTGTCTGTTGGATTGGCTGGTGCAATTGAGGATTGATTCCTTTTGGGGTCGATAAAGTAACATTTTTACATTTGAATCATTTAGCAGATGCTCTTAACCAGAGCAACTTACAGGAGCAATTAGGGTTAAGTGCCTTGCTGAAGGGCACATCAACATAATTTCCCCACCTTGTTGGCACTGTGATTCGAACCAGCAACCTTTCCGTTACTCGCCCAACTCTCTATCCGCTAGGCTGCCTGCCGTTCTTTACCTTATCTTAATCAGTCCCAACTGAGTGATTGACTTTGTAATTGAAGAAACACATGAATGTAAATTTCACTGAAAGACTATTCTCCTGCGCCATCGTGACTCTTACTGGAAGGTGCATGTTCAGTAACCCTAGTAATGTAATGTCTGTAATGAAGAATGTACAATTTAGTTAATATTTATTTTTTTAAACATTTTATTTAACTAGGCAAGTCAGTTAAGAACAAATTCTTATTTTACAATGACGGTCTACCCCAGCCAAACCCTCCCTTAACCCAGGCGATGCAGGGCCAAACCCTCCCTTAACCCAGGCGACGCAGGGCCAAACCCTCCCTTAACCCAGGCAACGCAGGGCCAAACCCTCCCTTAACCCAGGCGACGCAGGGCCAAACCCTCCCTTAACCCAGGCGACGCAGGGCCAAACCCTCCCTTAACCCAGGCAACGCAGGGCCAAACCCTCCCTTAACCCAGGCGATGCAGGGCCAAACACTCCCTTAACCCAGGCAACGCAGGGCCAAACCCTCCCTTAACCCAGGCGACGCAGGGCCAAACCCTCCCTTAACCCAGGCGACGCAGGGCCAAACCCTCCCTTAACCCAGGCAACGCAGGGCCAAACCCTCCCTTAACCCAGGCGACGCAGGGCCAAACCCTCCCTTAACCCAGGCGACGCAGGGCCAAACCCTCCCTTAACCCAGGCGACGCAGGGCCAAACCCTCCCTTAACCCAGGCGACGCAGGGCCAAACACTCCCTTAACCCAGGCGACGCAGGGCCAAACCCTCTCTTAACCCAGGCGACGCAGGGCCAAACACTCCCTTAACCCAGGCGATGCAGGGCCAAACCCTCCCTTAACCCCGGGTGACGCAGGGCCAAACACTCCCTTAACCCAGGCGACGCAGGGCCAAACCCTCCCTTAACTCAGGCGACGCAGGGCCAAACCCTCCCTTAACCCAGGCGATGCAGGGCCAAACCCTCCCTTAACCCAGGCGACGCAGGGCCAAACCCTCCCTTAACCCAGGCGATGCAGGGCCAAACCCTCCCTTAACCCAGGCGATGCAGGGCCAAACCCTCCCTTAACCCAGGCGACGCAGGGCCAAACACTCCCTTAACCCAGGCGACGCAGGGCCAAACCCTCCCTTAACCCAGGCGATGCAGGGCCAAACACTCCCTTAACCCAGGCGACGCAGGGCCAAACCCTCTCTTAACCCAGGCGACGCAGGGCCAAACTCTCCCTTAACCCAGGCGACGCAGGGCCAAACCCTCCCTTAACCCAGGCGATGCAGGGCCAAACACTCCCTTAACCCAGGCGACGCAGGGCCAAACCCTCCCTTAACCCAGGTGACGCAGGGCCAAACCCTCCCTTAACCCAGGCGATGCAGGGCCAAACCCTCCCTTAACCCAGGCGACGCAGGGCCAAACACTCCCTTAACCCAGGCGACGCAGGGCCAAACCCTCTCTTAACCCAGGCGACGCAGGGCCAAACCCTCCCTTAACCCAGGCGACGCAGGGCCAAACCCTCTCTTAACCCAGGCGACGCAGGGCCAAACCCTCCCTTAACCCAGGCGACGCAGGGCCAAACCCTCCCTTAACCCAGGCGACGCAGGGCCAAACCCTCCCTTAACCCAGGCGACGCAGGGCCAAACCCTCCCTTAACCCAGGCGACGCAGGGCCAAACACTCCCTTAACCCAGGCGACGCAGGGCCAAACCCTCCCTTAACCCAGGCGATGCAGGGCCAATTGTGCGCCGCTCTATGGGACATTTAAGTATTTGTAGTAATATAACATCCTATATAAAATAAACTAGCTTTTTATTTCAGTAAAGGGTAAGATAAATATTTATTTGGCTTTAAAAGGGATGTTCTTGATCTCTTAATTGAAAGGTTTGTATTAGTTTTTACCCTCCAACAGTAATCTCTTTGCTGAGTCATCTCATCAGAATGCCAGATCCCCAACTTATTCCTCTTGGAATCACAGCTGAGACCAAAGCATCCAGCTGATACAAATCTATAATGATATACTTTGTGGAGAACTTTTAACATTTAGACATCATGGTAATACATCCCTGACTCATTGGCATCTGCAATGTACTGCTGTCTGATTTTGAGATACCATTTATGGTCAAATGCTTGAATTTTGTGGGGATATCTTTCCAGGACATTTATCTGGACCTGGCTCAAAAATATTGAACCTATTATATCAAAATATAGAATTTTCACACGCATGATCATGCAACAACACTGTTCAACCCTCACCCTTTCTTTCCAGCAAATACAACTCATCTAAAAACGCACATAGTGACACAAGAAAGCCCAATTCAAGTGTAACGGAGCCCGTTATGTTGACCATAATATGAAGTGTTATGTGAGGCTGTAAATACAGAACACTTCATATGAACCTAAAGTGTTGAAAGACACTCATTCAAGCAAGCAATGCATTTCCAAATCTATTCATTATTTCAATTTAGAATAGAATAAATATGATCTAGATATGCATTAGGGAAGCTTGAAGAGTGTCCAAACTTCCACCATTTGACAATAACCATTTACTGTACGTACTTGATTATAGGCTGCATGAATGACAGCTATAATAGTTACTTTAACCACGACCTTTAATAACTGACTCTACGCTGTGAGCGTGTCTGTTTCTCCTCCTTCCCCTCCCGTGGACTCGTAGACACACCAGAGACTGGGCCGAGGGGGCGAGAGCCACACTATGAGGAGGGAGAGGAGAGGAAACATAGCATTGCGAGGCACAAAGTTAGGAGGAACAGCTTAAGATCCATCAACCATCACCTGTCTGACAACGAATAATAAAGATTTGAGGATATCTATTTTTTTTATAGACAAAAACTGGACCAACTGTAGGCCTCTGTGGATTTTTGAATGGAAACTGAATCGGACATTCAGACACATTAAATGGATGATGATGTTATTTGCAACTACCGGAATTGGATTGAATAAGGTAAAGACAACTCAACAGATTATATAGCCTACTTTAAAAAGGTGTATTTGTGGTCTTGGCTAGAGCAGTCTGTAATGAAGAGCTCTGGTCTTGGATATCCACTTCTGTGGAAGAATTGTCTAATGCTGGGGGGATACGCTACCCATTCATCTGAACATTTAGCCTAAATGATTATTATCAATAATTAACAAGTCATCATTAGGCCGACTCTACTCTTCAGTCAGTCTTTTCAGTTATGGTTATGTCACTGTGTTTACCGTAGGCCGAGGCCTGTTTGTCAACATTTTTATTAAATTCAAACGTAATTTATATTCTCTGACAAAATATTATATTTGGAGCTTGCACAAATATTTTCACAAAATAATACCTGTCACCTACATTTAGAAGACATAGCCTAACCGTTTTAGATTATGATGTGGTCGTCTTGGCCTAATATTTTTAGAAAGCTAAATTAGGCTAAAATATTAAATATCTAAGTAACAATCTAAGGAAAGAAACCTCCAGTAAAAATGCAACAGTCTGAATGTCAATTTGTTAAAGATATTAACAGAGATGTTATTTTAGGGGGCACATTAAACCCCTGGGACATGGGCCACAGCGGGAGTTCGGCAGGCCCTCCACAGTTCAACAGTAGCTCTTAACCCCGGTACTGGCGGAGCCAACATGTGTCATAGGCTTTTTTCTGCACTCTAGCTTTACCCCTCGATCTGTTTTGACGTTACCGCGTACAATTACAATCACTACATTTACCACTACGCCGAGAGTTATAAATTAGTTTGGATAGGTTATTTGGATTCGCCTATAGGAAACCACGTTGCAAACAAGTCTATACTTGTGTGTTTATAACCCTTATTAACTTATTATAATTAGTCTAATGTAGATATCGCAATGTTTTGTTTAATGAAACAGTGGGGTTCAAACCTCATTTTATGCCCTAATAAATCACCGAGCAAAACACGATGTTTTATTGCCTACAACATGGGTTCTTTCTGTCTCCTGCCTTGCTCTTCTTATCCCCAGCCACAGCGTTGTAGCAAGCCGATGGAATTTCATAAACTGGTGAGGAATATGTTCTGTTACGTAAAAAATTTAGGGACAGCTTGACGCCGGAGTCTCTGCATTCTCGTGCCCCCGGTGCGCAAATGTGCACGTAGACATAAATCTGGAAAGGGCCGAAAAACGCGTCAGCTTACTTGCCTCATGTTCAACTTCATGAGGCGCGCGGTGAACATTTGTATGCGTTGGGTTCCACAGTTCGTTTCGTGCCATGAAATTGTTGCCCACAACCAGCGGTGAGACCTTAACAGGAGTGCAGGGGGTTCATCAGTACATTTATGATCTACAACTGGCTCTACACTCCTACACAGAAAAGCCAGTGTGAAAAAAAGCACTATAAACGTATCTAGAATTTAAGCTTTGCCAATATGACGTCTATGATGATGCCTTTCTAAATGCCTCTGTTACTGGGACTACTACATAAATACAATACATTGACAGAACATTCATCCATATGCCAAAAAACAAAATGGCCAAAAAGAGGCAGAATACAGTTGTGTGGCAAATCATTAAATGCTGTAGATGCTTTTCAGAAGGCCATTTTCTGTGTTTCAATGCTAATACATATAACTCTCTCCTCTCCCATCCCCCCCCCCACTCTTACTATTGTCCACCACCAAAACCCTCCCATCCAGCCAAGTGGAATCAAAATAATAGTTCCTCTCCCTCTGACATTTATATAAACCTAGCTAACCTCCACACCACCACCATTTCAGAAGTCTCAACTAAAAAGTATGGATTTCTCTAGCTCCCTGCCTCCCTCACCTTCTCCATTATACACCTCCCCCTTCATCCCCAACTCCTCCTTCCCCTCCGCCTCTCCATACATCTCTCCTTCCCCCAGCCTGGCCTCAACCGCTCTCTTCTGCTCCCTCCTGTCCCTCCTGGCTCTCCTGGGCATTGGGGGGAACCTCTACACCATGGGTCTCCTCATCAGACGCAGGAGAGGCAGGAGGAGGCGAGGGTGTTCTAGCTGCTGTTTAGGAGGGAGAGGAGTACCGTTACCATCCTGCCTCTCCTCCTCTCCCCCCTCCCTCTCCCCTTCCTCCTCTCCCACCTCCTCTTCCTCCACCTCCCTCCATCTCCAGGTGCTGAGTCTAGCTCTGGCGGACCTCCTCTACCTCTTCACGGCTCCCTTCATCGTGTACGACAGCCTGGCGGCTGACTGGGCGTTTGGGGAGCTGGGCTGTCGCCTCCTCTTCAGCCTGGACCTGATCACCCTGCACGCCTCCATCTACACCCTCACCGCCATGAGTCTGGACCGCTATCGGGCTGTGGCCAACCCCCTGGCCACCTCGTCCTCCCCCTCCTCTGGGCTGCTCCGTGTGGCCCTGGCCTGGGGCCTGGCGGTGGCCCTCAGCCTGCCCATGATGATCACCCTCCACCTGGAGGACGGAGACGACGGACAGCTGTGTGTCCCTGCCTGGGACGAGCAGAGCTCCAAAGTGTATATGAGCGTGCTGTTCTGTACCAGTATGATAGGGCCGGGGCTGGCCATCGGGGCGCTGTATGCTACTCTGGGCCGTCTCTACTGGGTGTCCCAGACCCAGCCCTGGGCCAGTGGTAGTGGGGGTAGCACGTCCTACCCTCCGCGGGCCCCAAGGCCCAAGGTCCTGCTCCTCATCCTGGGGATAGTTCTGGCCTTCTGGGCCTGTTTCTTGCCCTTCTGGGTGTGGCAGCTGCTGCCGCTATACCGGCCCGGCATGTTGCGGACAGTACCAGTGGGTACCCAGGTGACGGTGAACCGGATCCTAACGGGGCTGACGTACGGGAACTCTTGCGTGAACCCATTCTTCTACACGCTGCTCACAGGGGGGAAACGTCGGAGGAACAGGCAGACACCGACGTCAGCGAATCAGCTCTGCCGCAAGAGCAGTCCGCAGTAGTGTTCGTGACAACACAGACAGTCTGGTATAATAGACTGCTCTGGGGGCTGGTGGGTGGCTGCTTACAAACTGTCTGATTCAAACACCCCCGTCTCCCCCTGAAATATCAAAGGGCATTTCACTGTGTGATTGTTACTTCATAAGGACTATATTAAAGACAGCACTTTGTATGCACGGATGTGACTGGACCATATTTCCTATTTGGAGATTAAAAATGTGACGGGCTGAGCGAAAATACCAAAGCTTCCAAACTTGAGAAATATCTCATTGATTGTATGAATTCACAAAAATACATCCACATACAGGCCGGCCATGGAGTATGACAACAGGGAAGCAGTGTTTGTGTGTTCTGTTATCATTTAGGGGGCTTTAGTGAGGACCTCGTGTCATGGACCCTTAACGTTTGATATGCACCCCTAAAGTCAGACCTTTTTTATTAGCAATACCTGCATGTTGAGTTTGGACTTTTATTTTGTAATGAACTCTGCAATGCTTTGCATGGTGACGATGACGCCTGTATTTATATCCAGTTTGGTGTGTATAATATGATATAATATATCAAATAAAAACATGCTTTATATACTAGAGTCTATGTCAGGTTTTTTGTTCCCTAGAAGAGAGGATGTGTTCCTCCTGACCCCTCAGAAAAGAACACAACATAACTGAAAATACAGATCTCATACCCACGGTTTTATGATATTTATGACAATAGCAGACGAGGGGAGAGAAAGAGAGATGGCCAGAGAGAGAGAGACAGTGAGAAAAAGAGGGATGGCCAGAGAGAGAGAGAGACAGTGAGAAAAAGAGGGATGGCCAGAGAGAGACAGTGAGAAAAAGAGAGATGGCCAGAGAGAGAGAGAGACAGTGAGAAAAAGAGATATGGCCAGAGAGAGAGACAGTGAGAAAAAGAGGGATGGCCAGAGAGAGAGATACAGTGAGAAAAAGAGGGATGGCCAGAGAGAGAGATACAGTGAGAAAAAGAGGGATGGCCAGAGAGAGAGAGACAGTGAGAAAAAGAGATATGGCCAGAGAGAGAGAGACAGTGAGAAAAAAGAGGGATGGCCAGAGACAGAGAGACAGTGAGAAAAAGAGGGATGGCCAGAGAGAGAGAGAGACCGTGAGAAAAAGAGGGATGGCCAGGGAGAGAGAGACAGTGAGAAAAAGAGGGATGGCCAGAGAGAGAGACAGTGAGAAAAAGAGGGATGGCCAGGGAGAGAGAGACAGTGAGAAAAAGAGGGATGGCCAGAGAGAGAGAGAGAGACGGTGAGAAAAAGAGGGATGGCCAGAGAGAGAGAGACAGTGAGAAAAAGAGGGATGGCCAGAGAGAGAGAGAGACGGTGAGAAAAAGAGGGATGGCCAGAGAGAGTGAGACAGTGAGAAAAACAGGGATGGCCAGAGAGAGAGAGCAAAGAGATGTAGAGGGAAGGAGGGGGACAGAAGGCGAGAAGAAGGAGCGACAGAAAAAGAGAGAAAAAAGCAGAGAATGAAAGGCCAAGAAGAAAGTGCTGAGTGGAAAAATCCTTGGATTTGAGTTTGCACTCGTACTTTTATTTGTGTTTCTGTGTCAGCGTGTCTGTGATTCTCTCAGGTCTTCCCCTTCCCTGTGTGTGTTCGTTGGGCAGTTTCTCTCTGTGTCTCCTTGTAGCAACGACATGTCTGTCTGTGTCTGACTCAAACACTGACTGTACTGTACACCCAACAAAACCCTGTGGCTCTTTGATGCAGATGAGCAAATATTGTTGTTTGACAGTGAGGAGTGAGGTTGTGGGGGATAGGGGGCTGGGTGGTGGGAGTGTTATGGTCTGGGTGGTGGGAGAGATAGGGGGTTGGGTGGTGGAGGTGTATATATGTGAAGGAGATTGTTTAGAAGTATTGTGCGGGTACATTTAAGAGAGGGGAGAAGAACAATGGACTTGTTGATGCATGTCAAGCTGCTAATCATTGGGAATAGGGGACAGGTGTGTGTAATGAAAGTTCCAGGGGGATCCGTGAAAGTAACACCCCCCGACGTGCTGCACCAGCAGCGCAACGACACCGGCCTCAAGGACGATCACAGGACTTGATGCAGCTGCCGAAGTTGTGGCGGCGTCGGATGGACCAGTGGCGTCGGACGGACCGGTTGTGGCTGCTGAAGTGGCGAAGTCGGACGGCCCATTTGCAGCTGCCGAAGTTTCAACCCTGTGTTTTTGTTACGTGTTCGTTTGGTCTTCGTCCACATGCCCTTGCACGGCACGCCGTAATTCGGGCTTAATTAAAAACCCTATTACGCATTCCTGCACCTGTCTCCCAATTCTCTTCATACCAACGTGACAATGCAGACTAGAAAAATGGAGGTAATCAAACTAAATTATATAGAGAGACCATGTAGCATACCTTTTAAATATACAGTGCATTCGGAAAGTATTCAGACCCCTTGACTTTTTCCACCTTTTGATACCTTTCAGCCTTTTTTAAATATATATTTTTATATATTTTTGCCAATTTATGTAAAAAAAAAAACAGAAATATCACATCTACATAAGTATTCAGACTCTTTACTCAGTACTTTGTTGAACACCTTTGGAAGAGATTACATGCTCGAGTCTTCTTGGGTATGACGCTAAAAGCTTGGCACACCTGTATTTGGGGAGTTTCTTACATTATTTTCTGCAGATCCTCTCAAGCTCTGTCAGGTTGGATGAGGAGCGTCGCTGAACAGCTATTGTCAGGTCTCTCCAGAGATGTTGGATCGGGTTCAAGTCCGGTCTCTGGCTGGGCCACTCAAGGAAATTCAGAAACTTGTCCCAAAGTCACTCCAGCGTTTTCTTGGTTGTTTGCTTAGGGTTGCTGTCCTGTTGGAAGGTGAACCTTCGCCCCAGTCTGAGGTCATGAGTGCTCTGGAGCAGGTTTTCATCAAGGATCTCTCTGTACTTTGCTCCGTTCATCTTTCCTTCAATCCTGACTAGTCTCCCAGTCCCTGCCGCTGAAAAACACCCCCAAAGCATAATGTTGCCACCACCATGCTTCATTGTAGGGATGGTATTGGCCAGGTGATGAGCGGACCTGGTTTCCTCCAGATGTGACGCTTGGCATTCAGGCCAAAGAGTTCAATCTTGGTTTCATCAGACCAGTGACTCATGGTCTGAGTCTTCTGGGTACTTTTGGCAAAATCCAAGCAGGCTGTCATGTGCCTTTTACTGAGGAGTGGTTTCCTTCTGGCCACTCTACCATAAAGGCCTGATTGGTGGAGTGCTGCAGAGATGGTTG
This sequence comes from Oncorhynchus masou masou, assembly GCF_036934945.1. Taxonomy (NCBI): domain Eukaryota; kingdom Metazoa; phylum Chordata; class Actinopteri; order Salmoniformes; family Salmonidae; genus Oncorhynchus; species Oncorhynchus masou. The sequence goes on along the minus strand of NC_088241.1, from coordinate 4,106,293 downwards.
TCCTTCTGGAAGGTTCTCCCATCTCCACAGAGGAACTCTGGAGCTCTGTCAGAGTGACCATTGGGTTCTTGGTCACCTCCCTGACCAAGGCCCTTCTCCCCAGATTTCTCAGTTTGGCCAGACAGCCAGCTCTACTCTATGTTTACTCTAAACTTCTTCCATTTAAGAATGATGGAGGCCACTGTGTTCTTGGGGACCTTCAACACTGCAGAATTTTTTTGGTACCCTTCCCCAGACCTGTGCCTTGACAGAATCCTGTCATGGAGCTCTATGGACAATTCCTTTGACCTCATGGCTTGGTTTTTGCTCTGACATGAACTGTCAACTGTGGGACCTTATATTGACCGGTGTGTGAATTTCCAAATCATATCCAATCAATTACATTTACCACAGATGGACTCCAAGTTGTAGAAACATCTCAAGGACGATAAATGGAAACAGGATGCACCTGAGCTCAATTTCGAGTCTCATAGCAATGGGTCTGAATACTTTAGTTTTTTATTTGTAATACATTTGCAAACATTTCGAAAAACCTGTTTTCGCTTTGTAGTTATGGGGTATTGTGTGTAGATTCAAGAGGATTTTTTTATTTCATCCATTTTAGAAAAAGGCTGTAACGTAACAAAATGTGGAAAAGTCAAGGGGTCTGAATACTTTCTGAATGCCCTGTATGTCATAATTGACATGTTTAAAACTGATTCCATCAGTCCCAAACTATTCTAATAATCTCAATATTTGATTCAATACAACATTTAGTCATAACATCCTATTGAAATAATATAATAGAAATATCCATTTATACCAGCTATATCATCATACTATGGTTCTGTCCTCTGTATGATGTGACCATTAACTCCAGAGTTAAAGAAACAGACAGAAGGGCACTTTATCCATCCCAGTCCCTCAGAGATATTCTCCTTTAGATGAATGGTTCAGGGTCAACACAGATCCATCAAGGAGGATTTTAAATGAATTGCAGAAGGTAAAAGGCCGGTCTAATATTACATTCCTGATGAATGATGCTTTTCCTCTGTCCATTCAAATCATGTGGCATTCAAGGACATAGGGTAGTGGTTGAAATGTACACAATTGTTACCCAGAGGAAAATCAGGGATGGTTGTACTTTTTCAAGGGGAGGGTTTAATATTTGTTTTATTTAGTTCAGGGGAGGGGCATGTCATTTGTAATCAATTACATGTCATATTGCTCAGTGTTTGAGAATTAATTGCTTATTATATCTCAATGTGTGGCCAATGCTGCCCCTCATACCTGATTCTCTGCTGGGCGTGCAATAGAGTCCGCCTAGTGTGGTCTCCATCAAATGTTCCATACCCTATACTATAGGCTATATGAAGAGCATGCTCCGAGAATCACAGGGCAAAGTTACAAGGCCTTCAGAAAGTATTTATACCCCTTGACTTATTCCACATTTTGTTGTGTTACAACCAGAATTCAAAATGGGTTAAATAGATTTTCTTTCACCCATCTACACACAATGCCCCATTATGACAAAGTGAAAACATGTTTTTAGACATTTTTGCTAATTTATTGAAAATGAAATATAGAGATCTCATTTAGATAAGTTGTGTCACTCCTGAGAAAATACTTTGTAGAATAACCTATGTCATTGACTGTGAGTCTAACTAGGTAAGTCTCTAAGAGCTTTGCATACCTGGATTGTACAACATTTGCCCATTATTGTTTTCAAAATTCTTCAAGCTCTGTCAAATTGGTTGTTGATCATCGTGAGACAACCATTTTCAAGTCTTGCCATAGATTTTCAAGTAGATTTAAGTCAAAACTATAAATCGGTCACTGAGAAACATTCTGTCTTCTTGGTAAGCAACTCCAGTTTAGATTTGGCCTTGTGTTTTAGGTTATTGTCCTGCTGAAAGGTGAATTCATTTCCAGGGTGTGTCTCCACCCCCTCCAGGTATCGCTTATTTTCCCTGGTGTATTTATCCCTGTGTTTCCTGTCTCTCTGTGCCAGTTTGTCTTGTATGTCTTTCAAGTCAACCAGTGTGTTTTCCCGTACAATTGCTTCTATTCGCTTTTTGCTAGTCGTCCTGGTTTTGACCCTTGCCTGTTTTCTGAATTCCATACCCGCCTGCCTGACCTCGAGCCTGCCTGCCACTCTGTACCTCCTGGACTCTGAACTGGTTTTGACCTGTCCACGACCATTCTCTTGCCTACCCCATTTGGATTGATTAATAAATATCAAAGATTCAAACCATCTGCCTCCCGTGTCTGCATCTGGGTCTCACCTTGAAAGCAGTCTGAACCAGGTTTTCCTCTAGGATTTTGCCTGTGCTTAGCTCTATTCTGTACATTTTGTATCTTGAAAAACGTGTCATTCCTTAATGATTACAAGCATACCCATAACATGATGCAGACACCACTATGCTTGAAGATATGGAGAGTGGTACTCTGTAATGTGTTAGATTTGCCCCACACGTAACACTTTGCCTTCTGGACTAAAAGTTAATTGCTTAGCCACATTTTTAGCGGTATTACTTTAGTGCCTTGTTGCAAACAGGATGCATGTTTTGGAATATTTTTTATTCTGTACAGTCTTCCTTCTTTTTACTCTGTCAATTAGATTATATTTGTGGAATAACCACAATGTTGTTGATCCATCCTCAGTTTTCTCCTATCACTGCCATTAAACTCTGCAACTGTTTTAAAAATCACCATTCTGTAACGGCTTTCCTCCTGGGAAGGAGAGGTGGACCAAAATGCAGCGTGGTTATAGTTCATGTTTTTAATATCGAAAAACTCAACATGAACTTAACACAAAACAATAAATGTGGCAAAACCAAAACAGCCCTATCTGGTGCAACAAACACAAAGACATGGAACAACCACCCACAAAACCCAACACGAAACAGGCTACCTAAATATGGTTCCCAATCAGAGACAATGACTAACACCTGCCTCTGATTGAGAACCATATCAGGCCCAAACACAGAAACAGACAAACTAGACATCCAACATAGAATGCCCACTCAGATCACACCCTGACCAAACAAAACATAGAACATACAAAGCAAACTATGGTCCGGGTGTGACACATTCCTTCCTCTCTGGAAACTGAGTTAGGAAGGATACCTGTATCTTTGTAGTGACTGAGTGTATCGATACACCATCCAAACTGTAATGAAGAACTTCACCATGCTCAAAAGAATATTCAATGTGCTTTTTACATTTTTTTTTTTACACATATACCAATAGGTGCCCTTCTTTGTGAAGCATTGGAAAACCTCCCAGGTCTTTGTGGTTGAATCTGTTTGAAATTCAGTCAAAGGCTTCTTCCGGAAAAAATGTCATTTGTAAAAAATAAAAAAAATAAAAAATGCAATATCTGTGCGCACAGACTAGGCCTACTGATGTTCTGTTCCGTTTAGGAGGGAGAGCATGAAGACGAGAAGGAGGACTGGAGTTAAGCTTGCTACAGCTATAATTTATTTTAAATGAAAACTAAATATTTTGTTGGCCATAGTGAAGCTATTTGTCAGAGCTATTGACCTCACAATAAGCCAGATTTGACTAATTTACATAACTGACATTACTATGAAGAGGTAGCATGGACAGTGCATGGGTGGTGAAATGCTAATTCGAGGAGGCCTAATTCGTTTAAACAGTCTTGATTTTAATTTGACTTTAGGCTACTAAAGAAAATAGCTAAAGCATAGGCCTACCTCTTGTTAGCTTTTGTGGACCTTATTATACACTGTGATCTATAACGACACTTTAGTTTGCAATACTTTATGTTTTAAACAAACTGTAAAATGAGGGGAAAATTTGTGACTATGATACATATGGGACATCTTTGGTTTGTCTCAACGACATTCAGAGGATGTACTACAACCTATTGCAGAGGAGACAAAAATGTTACTTTGAAGTAATGTGTAATTCTGTCACTATCAATTGACGTCTAAAATGTCAACAGGCTATAAAACAATACACGAACTCTAAATCAGTCAGGAGCAAGCTGGGTAACTTAAGAAAGAAAAATAATAATTTAGGCTATATTATTATTATTTGTTTTACCTTTATTTAACCAGGGGAAACCCATTGAAACCAGGGTTTTATTTTGAAGGTTGCCCTGGGAACAATAAATCAACATAATCAGAATCAAAACAGCACAATCAATTTACAATTTCACATTTCAACAAATCAAATTCAAAAGCAGCAGATAAAATTACACATCAATCAAAACAAGTGCATTTGTCCTTCACCACATTCCTCATGAAAGTCCCAACCTGACCCTTCGAGACCAGAGAGTCAAGCCTCAAAGTGGGCTGCATGTCCTTCACCACATTTCTCTTGAAAGTCCCAACCTGACCCTTCGAGATCAGAGTCAAGCCTCAAAGTGGGCTGCATGTCCTTCACCACATTCCTCTTGAAAGTCCCAACCTGACCCTTCGAGACCAGAGAGTCAAGCCTCAAAGTGGGCTGCATGTCCTTCACCACATTCCTCATGAAAGTCCCAACCTGACCCTTCGAGACCAGAGAGTCAAGCCTCAAAGTGGGCTGCATGTCCTTCACCACATTCCTCATGAAAGTCCCAACCTGACCCTTCGAGACCAGAGAGTCAAGCCTCAAAGTGGGCTGCATGTCCTTCACCACATTCCTCATGAAAGTCCCAACCTGACCCTTCGAGACCAGAGAGTCAAGCCTCAAAGTGGGCTGCATGTCCTTCACCACATTCCTCTTGAAAGTCCCAACCTGACCCTTCGAGACCAGAGAGTCAAGCCTCAAAGTGGGCTGCATGTCCTTCACCACATTCCTCATGAAAGTCCCAACCTGACCCTTCGAGACCAGAGAGTCAAGCCTCAAAGTGGGCTGCATGTCCTTCACCACATTCCTCATGAAAGTCCCAACCTGACCCTTCGAGACCAGAGAGTCAAGCCTCAAAGTGGGCTGCATGTCCTTCACCACATTCCTCATGAAAGTCCCAACCTGACCCTTCGAGACCAGAGAGTCAAGCCTCAAAGTGGGCTGCATGTCCTTCACCACATTCCTCATGAAAGTCCCAACCTGACCCTTCGAGACCAGAGAGTCAAGCCTCAAAGTGGGCTGCATGTCCTTCACCACATTCCTCATGAAAGTCCCAACCTGACCCTTCGAGACCAGAGAGTCAAGCCTCAAAGTGGGCTGCATGTCCTTCACCACATTCCTCATGAAAGTCCCAACCTGACCCTTCGAGACCAGAGAGTCAAGCCTCAAAGTGGGCTGCATGTCCTTCCATGCGCTAAGGGCACAATAACTAAAGGCAATCTTCCCCAACTCTGTGGAGACCAGAGGAACCTCTAGAACTATTCAGTCTTGAGAGCAATTCTGGTGGCTTTATTTCCAATTAAGAAGTGAGGGAGCTTGGGAGTTTTACAAACTGTTTTACATACAAATAGCAGCCAATGTTGGGCCCTTTTGGTAGTCAGAGGCTCCCAGCCAACAGAATTCTATAAAAGACAATGAGGTGTACAAAAATATTGTCCATGATATAGCTAAAGCCACCATTTAAGAATTCAATTGTGAAGCATTTGTGATGTGCTACTGAAAAATGTCTTAGTAGGCTATAGAGTCATTCTACAATGCCTTTGAATTGACTTTTAAGAAACATGACTTTGGCCAGTCTTTGGTTTGAGGATCATGCAGTGAGCCATGCATGCCTAGTTCATTTAACCTAGCAGATGCTCTTATGCCCTAATCACAGTAAACACACAACTATTTTGTGATAACAATATCATGGAATAAAATAGAATACATTTGTAAATGTACAAGTGCCTATACTGTAGGCCTACCTGATGATATGCGGGCGGCTGCTGTGTTAAAAAACAAATGACCTTTTCTTGAATTCATGTTTGATCAGATACTTCAGTGGTAACTGGTTCTGCTGAGCTCCATGTTTACAGTTGGACAACTTTAGCACTGTTCCAGACTTAGACTATCCTCGTCTCTCAGACCGCAAAGTAGATGAGAGATTCATGTCGTGCTTTTATTAGAATGGAGATCTTTTCACTCCTACCGGTGGTCTGCGAATCACAACTTTCTGGCACTTTGTCATGTAATGCTTACAAAAGAAAAAAACAGTTTCTAAAACTGCATCTAAGGCTCTGGTCTGTCCTAGGAGGGTAAACGGTAGGCATGTTCTCTGCTATCCACTATGTTTTAATTGTTATTATGGGTATAGTGGAGGGTCACTTCAGTTATCATTCATTATAAATAGCGTACAGTCCCTAAAAGTTCTCTCGGTTACTATTCAGAAAGGCCTAAATGTAACTTAGTGAAGGGAATCTCAAATCCGCAGAGAGAGTGGACCTACACAGGGGGTAAGGAGGGAGCTGGTAAGTCCTGTAACTAAGAGACATATTGGTAACACCTGACCCCTAAAACACTGATGATGAGAAACATTGGTGAGCAGTAGCTCGTTGGATTGGTTGGCTGATGGGCAAACACCCTTTTACATGGTACATTTATCAACATACACAGCAACAACACCCTCTGGAGACATCCCAAACCAATTAAAGTTTGTTTTGACAGATCGCTATCCACGATAAGTCTACAATAATTATGTGATGTCAACAAATTACGCATTCACTTTCATGGCGATATGGGTGAACTGTGGAAATTGCTGTGGACTTCAGAACTGTTCTAGCCATCTGAATGTGCGTCCTGGCCGTTCTGTCTGTATGGTTGGGAGCCTCTCCTGAAGTCTCGGGTTTTTCCACCATGTGTTTCCATTTACCTGGGTTACCTCGGAGCGTGACGTTCCCACCGCAGTTATTACCCAGCTACCTGTGCGGTCACTCCGTGGGGGGGCGCTTCTTCTGTGAAGTTAATGTAATAGCCATCCACCTTGAGACCCTTACATCCACAGACAACTAGTCGGTCTCGGAGACCTTCTTAGTCCAACAGGGCTCTCGGACTAGACGTTACAGTAGAGATACAGCATATTTGACAGACAGACGCTGTACAAAGCGAAAACATATTGGCATGCTCTTGGGCGAATGTAAGGTTCATGTAGGAATATCCTCCACGGATCCCAAACTTACAGCAAAATGACAGAAATGAAGGGTTAAACTGAAGCTCATCCAAAACAGACATTTCACTCCATTTTCGCCATTGGGGATTTGACAGTACTGGCAGTGGAGTTGGTCGTTGAATATTGCCCGTCTCAGGCATACTGGACAGGCCTTGGGTGTCAGTGTATTCTCCATATATCAGATGATTAAGTTATCCCTCACGTCTGCAGGGATGACTGAGTGTTTGATAAACATCAAACACGTTGTGTTTATTCAACCCAACCAAACCGGCGGAAAATATTGCCTCAGTCGGAGGCTAAGCCAATCCATAAACTGTGGGTTTGTGTTGGTAGTAACCAGCGCCTGCAGGTCGGGTCCAACCATAACTTCTGCCTCCTGCACTCCCCAGAAACGTCTTATTTCACACCGAGACGGGTGTCTTCGTCCTCCTATCCTCTCATCCGCAGGGAGAGCAAGAAGACATATTTTCTTTCAGGAGTGTTGCTCTGATACCTGAGAGTTTCATGAATCCAGCACGACTATTTCCTGGAACTGTTGAGTGTCTTTCCATCCCGTCGCCCCTCCAGACCCTTCTCTCAGCCAGTGTTTGGGCCTGGAGCAGGTGCCCCTCCCCTGGGCAGCCTGCTCAGGAAAGGCCCCTGCTGTGCAGACGAGACTGGGCCGCAGCCCGGGCCAAGCTCATGCTGTGAGGGGTATAAGAGGCTCCCTTCTATCCAGACACACACAAAAAAAGATTTGCCTTGCTCTCCTCTTCCTCTCTCGCTCCGTTTCTCTCCAAAATGCAATCTTCCCATCTGTTTTCCCTCTCTCAAAATCACTCTTTCTCTACTTCACAAGTCTCTCTGTTTCCCTCTCTCTGCCTCCCTGTCCCTTCTCTCACCCCATATGACTTTATAAAGGTTACAGACTGAAGCACGTCCATCAATCCTGGAAAATTATGAAAAACATGACTACTAAAAAAAGGTTTAAGTCTTTACTAAAGCTATCATAATAAGCAGTAAGAGTTACTCATGTCAGTGTAGTTACTCATGTCCTGTAGTCACTCATGCCCTGTAGGCCAAGCTGTGTGAGTTACTCATGTCCTGTAGTTACTCATGCCCTGTAGGCCAAGCTGTGTGAGTTACACATGCCCTGTAGTCACTCATGCCCTGTAGGCCAAGCTGTGTGAGTTACTCGTGTCAGTGTAGTTACTCATGTCCTGTAGGCCAAGCTGTGTGAGTTACTCATGTCCTGTAGGCCAAGCTGTGTGAGTTACTCATGTCAGTGTAGTTACTCATGTCCTGTAGGCCAAGCTGTGTGAGCAAAAAAACTGAATTTATTGACTCCCTGAAGCATCACGACCGGTCACAACTGACACATGGTTACTTACTACATCATTTAATGTGGTAACAACATTTATCAAAGTATTAGGGTAGGGTTTATTTTAGCGAATGCAATCGAAAACCTGTTCAAAACTCCCCTACTCGTAATTGCTGGTTTGACAGCAAACACTCAAACCAGGGAACAGACAGTCTCTTTGTTCACCGTATGGCACCCCCACCAGGAGGAACCCTCCTCCCCGCCACGTCCCCTGTCTTCACACTTCTGTGTCAGCCGCCAACATCAGGCGAGACCCAGGCTTGCGTGCCTTGAAGGCTGGAGGTTACATAAACCTACATAGGCTCTGCAGTTCGCACATGGGCTCTTACTAGTAAAGACTGTAAATATGGCATGTCTCTCCATCCTTCTACAGGGCTTGACATTAACTCTTGTAAAAAAAAAAAAGTTGAACAAGAAGAATATAGATTTGAGATGTCCGAATGGACAAGTAAAACAATCACACACAAAACATTGCAATATCAAACTGTCACGTACTGACCTTTATTTCCTTTGTTTTGTCTTTATTTAGTATGGTCAGGGCGTGAGTTGGGTGGGCAGTCTATGTTTGTTTGTTCTATATTTTGGGTATTTCTATGTTTTGGCCTAGTATGGTTCTCAATCAGAGGCAGGTGTCATTAGTTGTCTCTGATTGAGAATCATACTTAGGTAGCCTGGGTTTTACTGTGTGTTTGTGGGTGATTGCTCCTGTCTCTGTGTCTGCACCAGATAGGACGGTTTGGGTTTTTTTTTTTTCACGTTTCTTGTTTTTGTAAGTTTGTTCATGTGAAGTGATTTATTAAAACATGAATCAAAATAACCATACTGCGCTTTGGTCCGCCTCTCCGTCAATGGAAGAAATCCCTAAAACAATTAATTACATTTGGATCAGATTTGGCTCATTGTCCCCCCTGAATGTGATGTATTGCTGTTCTCCCCATTTCTGCAGACTGCATAGAGTAGGATGGTATTGAAATGACAGGTAGGAGCAGTCTTTCAATCATCCCGGGTTGTGAGCTTTTGAGATCAAGGCAAAGAGCTGTGTGTAGCAGTGTGTGCAAGTGTTGATATTCGGTGCTAATTAGTGAGTTATTTACACAGTTAACGCACATTTTGGTCAGCAAATAGGGTTTGTACAGTCATGAAAATCCTAGAAAAGTTATGATGTGCGGCTGTGCGCATCACCTGCATGTGTGCCAGTGTGAGTCGGCCAGAGTAGAGCGAGAGAGAGACAGCAGCAGGTAGGCCTAGCCTATAAAATAATGATAGACAACAGACTAATTAGATAACTACATAACAACTAACTACATATCGTGTAGCCTGGATAGTTCTCTCGGCAGTTATCTATTTAACATTATCATGTATTAATGTCACCGGTACTCAAACTGCAAATGACCGACAAGCAGTTGATGAACTGGTGCCTTAAAGCTGGAATCCGTAAAAAATGTTTAACATGTTGTGTGACGCTCCTCAGCTCATCAACAAAAATGATAGGAACGGTGGAAGGGCGGCCATTGGAGCCGTTTCCCCCTACTGCAGATTCCATCTTTAATAAACCAATGCCACATACTCCTGTAGAGACCAACCGTCTCTACAGCGCTGAATATTGGGAGCTGAAAAATAAATCTGTGTGGAAAGCTGGAATTCCCCTCTGTTCAACATTGGCTATGTCATTCTGACAACTGTAAAATATATTCTTGGAATAGCCTAGTTGACAAATATCTCCCATGCTGTCAATAGATCACTGAAACCAGAATATTTTAGCCTTACAAGGTTATAGATAAACACGCCTTAGTTAGTTACCTTGCTTTGAATTAGCCTAATAAATCCATTTGATCCCTGATTCATTGAATGAGTCAATTATTTTATAAAGAAATATAAAGTATTTGGTTGTACAGTTGTGGCCAAAAGATTTGACAATGACACAAATATCTGCTGCCTCAGTTTGTATGATGGCAATTTGCATATACTCCAGAGTGTTATGAAGAGTGATCAGATGAATTGCAATTAATTGCAAAGTCCCTCTTTGCCATGCAAATGAACTGAATCCCCCCAAAACATTTCCACTGCATTTCAGCCCTGCCACAAAAGGATCAGCTGACATCATGTCAGTGATTCTCTTGTTAACACAGGTGTGAGTGTTGACGAGGACAAGGATGGAGATCACTCTGTCATGCTGATTGAGTTCGAATAAGTTCAAAAGATTGAGTTCAAAAGGAGGGTGGTGCTTGGAATCATTGTTCTTCCTCTGTCAATCATGGTTACCTGCAAGGAAACACATGCCGTCATCATTGCTTTGCACAAAAAGGGCTTCACAGGCAAGGATATCGCTGCCAGTAAGATTGCACCTAAATCAACAATTTATTGGATCATCAAGAACTTCAAGGAGAGCAGTTCAATTGTTGTGAAGAAGGCTTCAGGGCCCCCAAGAAAGTCCAGCAAGCGCCAGGACCGTCTCCTAAAGTTGATTCAGCTGCGGGATCGGGGCACCACCAGTACAGAGCTTGCTCAGGAATGGCAGCAGGCAGGTTTTTATTTTTATTTCACCTTTATTTAACCAGGTAGGCTAGTTGAGAACAAGTTCTCATTTGCAACTGCGACCTGGCCAAGATAAAGCATAGCAGTGTAAACAGACAACACAGAGTTACACATGGAGTAAACAATTAACAAGTCAATAACACAGTAGAAAAAAAAAGAAAAAAAGAGAGTCTATATACATTGTGTGCAAAAGGCATGAGGAGGTAGGCATATAATTACAATTTTGCAGATTAACACTGGAGTGATAAATGATCAGATGGTCATGTACAGGTAGAGATATTGGTGTGCAAAAGAGCAGAAAAGTAAATAAATAAAAACAGTATGGGGATGAGGTAGGTAATATTGGGTGGGCTATTTACCGATAGGCTATGTACAGCTGCAGCGATCGGTTAGCTGCTCAGATAGCAGATGTTTGAAGTTGGTGAGGGAGATAAAAGTCTCCAACTTCAGCAATTTCTGCAATTCGTTCCAGTCACAGGCAGCAGAGAACTGGAACGAAAGGCGGCCAAATGAGGTGTTGGCTTTAGGGATGATCAGTGAGATACACCTGCTGGAGCGCGTGCTACGGGTGGGTGTTGCCATCGTGACCAATGAATTGAGATAAGGTGGAGCTTTACCTAGCATGGACTTGTAGATGACCTAGAGCCAGTGGGTCTGGCGACGAATATGTAGCGAGGGCCAGCCGAATAGAGCATACAGGTCGCAGTGGTGGGTGGTATAAGGTGCTTTAGTGACAAAACGGATGGCACTGTGATAAACTGCATCCAGTTTGCTGAGTAGAGTGTTGGAAGCAATTTTGTAGATGACCGGTAGGATAGTCAGTTTTACTAGGGTAAGTTTGGCGGCGTGAGTGAAGGAGGCTTTGTTGCGGAATAGAAAGCCGACTCTAGATTTGATTTTCGATTGGAGATGTTTGATATGAGTCTGGAAGGAGAGTTTACAGTCTTACCAGACACCTAGGTACTTATAGATGTCCAAATATTCAAGGTCGGAACCATCCAGGGTGGTGATGCTAGTCAGGCGTGCGGGTGCAGGCAGCGAACGGTTGAAAAGCATGCATTTGGTTTTACTAGCGTTTAAGAGCAGTTGGAGGCCACGGAAGGAGTGTTGTATGGCATTGTAGCTTGTTTGGAGGTTAGATAGCACAGTGTCCAAGGACGGGCCGGAAGTATATAGAATGGTGTCGTCTGCATAGAGGTGGATCAGGGTGTGAGTGCATCTGCATGCACAGTGAGGTGAAGACTTTTGGAGGATGGCCTGGTGTCAAGAAGGGCAGCAAAGAAGCCACTTCTCTCCAGGAAAAACAATAGGGACAGACTGATATTCTGCAAAAGGTACAGGGATTGGACTGCTGAGGACTGGGGTAAAGTCATTTTCTCTGATGAATCCCCTTTCCGATTGTTTGGGGCATCCGGAGAAGACGAGGTGAGTGCTTCCATCAGTCCTGTGTCATGCCAACAGTAAAGCTTTCCTGAGACCATTCATGTGTGGGGTTGCTTCTCAGCCAAGGGAGTGGGCTCACTCACAATTTTGCCTAAGAACAGTCATGAATAAAGAATAGTACCAACACATCCTCCAATAGCAACTTTTCCCAACCTTCCAGGAACAGTATGGTTACGAACAATGCCTTTTCCAGCATGATGGAGCACCTTGCCATAAGGCCAAAGTGATAACTAAGTGGCTTGGGGAACAAAACATCGATATTTTGGGTCCGTGGCCAGGAAATTCCCCAGACCTTAATCCCATTGAGAACTTGTGGTCAATCCTCAAGAGGCGGGTGGACAAACAAAAAACCCACAAATTCTGACAAGATCTCCAATTCTCTCCAAGCATTGATTATGCAAGAATGGGCTGCCATCAGTCAGGATGTGGCCCAGAAGTAAATTGACAGCATGCCAGGGCAGATTGCAGAGGTCTTGAAAAAGAAGGGTCAACACTGCAAATATTGACTCTGCATCAACTTCATGTAATTGTTAATAAAAGCCTTCGACACTTATGAAATGCTTGTAATTATACTTCAGTATTCCATAGTAACATCTGACAAAAATATCCAAAGACACTGAAGCAGCAAACTTTGTGAAAATTAATATTTGTGTCATTCTCAAAACCTTTGGCCACGACTGTAATTATAGGCTTCATGCTGCAATATTTTATAAGCTATGAAGGGTGGCCAACCATCCGCCAGGAGAGCCTTAAAGATTGAGCCTTGTGACCTCTGGCTCCCTCTTTATGTTGCTTCTCTGATGGTGTATATTGAAGGTCGGGAGGTGTGATAGATTTCAGTTCAATCTAATAGAATGTGGGTGTTAGGCTACTTGTTGTATCCATCACTCCCTGAGTGATGATAGTAAAACATGGCACTGGATAACTGTGTACAGGAACTGGAATGTACTAACAAGTGGAACAAACTAATGCTAAAACACTATATTAGGCAGGACACTGGCCCTGTGGAGCAGATGTGGGGCAGGTGGGGCGGTCTACCAACTGTGGCGTGCCTCTGTCACACACACAGGCCAGTACTGGTGCAGAGCAGGGAGAGGACAGCCAGTCTTCTACACCCAATACAGCCAGGCAGTGTCTGTTAATGTAATTGGTGAGTGAGGAGTGTAGCACATGAGCAATGGTTGTCTTGCATGTGGTGTCATGCTCTTTATCATAGATTACTTGACAAGCCCCACTCGTTACTCTATCTCTTGTCGGTGACAATTGGAATATATTTAACTTCTCTACTTCTTTGCAATCTATATTTTTCTCAAATTCCTCCTCTAATCAATCTGTATAGTCAATATCCTCTCCAGAGCTCTTCACATCAGTGACTTTGTCAGCATCTCCTTCGACCGTGGTCAAAGAGGGCGGGGCTTTCAACCTCACCTGTAAGGCCCAGCTTAGCAACTGCAAACTGAGCCAACTAACCACAGTCTACATAGTCACCCTGATCCTGACCGTAACTGGACCACAGTGGTTGTAACATTCCCCTTCCTGAGGGACGGCTGGCCAGTGGCCAGGGATTCTTGTCAGTGGGATGTACAGCGTAGCGAGGGCTTCTAGGTGTCACATGGGGACCTACAGCTGTGTGGCCAGAGCAGGCAGGGCCAGGAGGAGCAGCCAGGAGATCATCATCACACTAGACAGTGAGTTCATACTATATCACTTGAACGTTTAGTTTGCCAATTGCTATAGGTTTTCATTCCTCATTGTTGGTCTGAAATCATATTCATTATTCTGATGTCAAAACTGGCACTCTTTACCATTCACTTTGTATCCTGATCTCTCTCATGCTGCCTTCATCCAGACCTGTCTCTGATACTGCTCACCTGCTTTGGCACCTTCCTGATCCTCTCCGTGGCTCCATTGGCATTTTCATTCTGTGCGTGATTTCCTGCAAGACAGGAATGTCAGTGTTCTGCCATGGCCAGAGCCCAGATCTCAATCCCATTGAACACGTCTGGGTCCTGTTGGATCGGAGGGTGAGGTCTAGGGCCATTCCCCCCAGAAATGTCCGGGAACTTGCAGGTGCCTTGGTGGAAGAGTTGGGTAACATCTCACAGCAAGAACTGGCAAATCTGGTGCAGTCCATGAGGAGGAGATGCCCTGCAGTAATTAATGCAGCTGGTGGCCACACCAGATACTGACTGTTACTTTTTATTTTAAACCACCTCCCTTTTCTGTTAGTCACATGTCTGTGGAACTTGTTCAGTTTATGTCTCAGTTGTTGAATCTTATGTTCATACAAATATGGACACATGTTAGGTTTGCTGAAAATAAACACAGTTGACAGTGAGAGGACGTTTCTTTTTTGCTGAGTTTATTTTGAAGTGTAAGTTCGGGAAGTGAGCTAGGTGTCAATAGGTCAGAGGAGCTTTGATACCCAACTTGACAAGGGAGGACTGTTTATGGGCAGAGACATGGAAAGAGGGAGAGACAGAGGAATACACTGCTTTGACAAACATTTTTAGCCACGTGTCCTTCGATATTACAATGACAGAAGACATTAGCGAAAACAACAAACACTCCCTCCCTGATAGAAGAGCACTAGTATGTACAGATCTTTTTTTAACCATGCTGCGCGACGCTCCTCAGCTCAGCAACAAAACAATAACAGCTGTGGTGGGGTGGCCAGTGGCGCTGTTTGTCATCCTGAAGGCTCCACGGTCAGAGTGGGCATCAGTAGAACCTCTGAACACATGTGTAACAGTACTCTTCTTGAGTTGCAGTAGCCTAGAAGCAGAAGCCTAGAACTTGAATATAATCATGATCTAAAAATGAAGAGTGTGTGGTATTAAAATGATACTCACCTGATGATGGATAGACCACCAGTGTACTCAACACTAGAACAGAATAGCATAATAAGGCATATGACCTGATAACCCAAACTCAGACATAAGCATTAAAATTAGGCTAAGTCTATATGGCACTGGGTATTTAATTTTAGCCTACAGATCCATGATCTAATTGCCAAGGTGATTAAAAAAAAGGTTAAACTTGACTGATAGCCTACTTACAAAGTACAGGAAGGAGAGACATTCCTGAGCGATTCAGAGTGAATCACGGTAAATAAATAAATCATGGTTAGCAACGGTAGCTAGGCAAACGGGTTTTTAAGAAACAACCTGTAGTTGGAGGGGAAATCAGTTTACTGAAAAAGGTAAATAAACAGTTGGGCTAATTAAACGGTCCACAAAGGACCACACATATTGAAAGAAGTTGACAACAATACATTTTACACATGCAATAAACTGCAATAAGGGCCAATGTTATTGTTCTTAAACAGAGGCACAACACCACGTGGTGACAACAACCATCATTTACCTGGCTAACAACCATAGTTTACCTGGCTAACAACCATAGTTTACCTGGCTCTGGCATCATCACCTCAGCATCCTGCTTGTAAGATGTCTGGTCCTACATTTTCACGTAGACCAAGCTGTGTGCTGTGGGGTTTCATTTGGGAAACCTGAACCGACATTCATCTGGTTCATATCAGCAACACTCTCCTGGGGTGGCAGGAAAACGATGATAGCAGGTAGCCACAGGACTGCATCATCCGGTGAGACGCGGCCTGCTCACTGCGTCCCCTAGCGTCGCACATGATTGAAGAAAATAATCTGTGTGAGGGAAGCAAAATTCAACACAGCGCCGGTCCTTTCCCCCCAAAACAGGAAGTGGGAACGATATCGCATAGAGTGAAAGCTCTTGCAGTACTCCACTGTCTGGACAAGCTATATTGTAAGTCTGGCGGAGTCGGTATTAACGTTAGTGTTTTTACGCAAAGAGAAATTCAACCAAATAGAAGATTGATGTCATTTGGTGGAACGCAAAACGGCGGGTGAGTTGAAAGAACGTTGCGTTATCACGGTGCATTTGACCACAGACTTGCCCAACACTGACTGAACAGCACAAAGCTAGCTAGTTAATTTGTAATGGCGGAGTGCTTGTAGCTAACTTACGTGGGGTATGCTTAGTAGCCAACGGTGTAGCTAGCTAGCTGTCGTTACCCCGTTTAGAAAATTGTTGGTTATATAGCTAACTAAGAGCGCCGTTGGGTGATACGTTTATTTTTTGAAAATCGATGTGAGTTGGTTACCTAGCTATCGATTAGTTAGCTCGATAACTGTTGTTTTGCTAAGTTACAGTAGCTAACTACGTATGGTTGCTAGTTAACTAACGTTAAGCACAGCGACGTGAACAAAACTGTTGGATAACTGACTAGCTAACGTTAGCAAGTCAACAACATTAATTCAATCCTCAAAGTTAACATTAATTGTAACGTCAGATGGCAAAGACTAAAGTAACTTGTTAGCCTACGACCTCAACCCTGTAATTGATGTGGTCATTTAAGGGGCTACCTGCAGTTGCTACATCCATTTTTATTTTTTACTTATATTTTATATTTTTTATTTTATATAACCTTTATTTAACCAGGTAGGCAAGTTGAGAACAAGTTCTCATTTACAATTACGCCTGGCCAAGATAAAGCAAAGCAGTTCGACACATACAACGACACAGAGTTACACAAGGAGTAAAACAAACATACAGTCAATAATACAGTATAAACAAGTCTATATACGATGTGAGCAAATGAGGTGAGATAAGGGAGGTAAAGGCAAAAAAAAGGCCATGGTGGCAAAGTAAATACAATATAGCAAGTAAAACACTGGAATGGTAGATTTGCAATGGAAGAATGTGCAAAGTAGAAATAAAATAATGATTTCCTGATTGTAGTAATTTAGTTCACCTAATTTCAGTTTGACAAAACAAGCAGGTACAGTGTAGAGAATCATTGTACCATCTAATCCCCTGTGAAATATATTTTCCATAACAAAAAATATTGTATTTTCAGCTGTTTTTGAAGCTGGTGTATAAAACCAAATGTAAAAGACACAAAAACAAAACTTAAGAACAGGAAGCATAGAAATAGCCACATAAAAGATCTACTGCTTAGATTTGCTTTCAATGACATCTATAACTAACGTACATTTTTTTGTTTGTAAATTTCCCCCCAATTTCGTGATATTACGATCATGTCTCATCGCAACTCCCCAACAGACTTGGGAGAGGCGAAGGTCAAGTCATGCATCCTCTGAAACATGACCTGCCAAACTGCGCTTCTTAACACCTGCTCGTTAAACCCGGAAGCCAGCCACATCAATGTGTTGGTGTAAACACTGTTCAACTGACGACTGAAGTCAGCCTGCAGGTGCCTGGCCCACCACAAGGAGTCGCTGGAGTGCGATGAGCCAACTAAAGCCCCCGTGGCCAAACCCTCCTCTAACCCAGACAGCGCTGGGACATTTTTGTGCCGCCCTATTGGACTCCAGGTCACGGCCGGTTGTGACACTGCCTGGGATGGAACCCCAGGTTGTAGTGACGCCGCAACACTTAGACTGCTGCGCCACTCGGGAGGCATATAACTAACATGTGAAATTGGTCGGTCACCTAAAACATTTTGCTCAACTTACATACACCATCAGAACCCAAAATTTTTTTTTTTTTTTTTTTTACGGCATGGGAGTAAAACAAACACTGTATAGCCTCAAATGGTTAAAACTATCATTTGTATATCATAGATTTTTGCATCCGTAGCTCTGTCTGAGAGTTGTTAGGCCTACGTTTCTCCAGCACCCATCCCTCCAGCTTTTCACAGAAATGGGTGGGGAGAGGCCTTGTGATTGCTGCTTTTGCACTGCCCTCCATTCTCCTGCCCTCTACTTCTCCCATCCCTTCCACTTACCATTTCCCTCTTTTTCTCCCTCCTTCACTATCTCCCCTGACTTTCTCTTTCACTATCCCCTCCCCCCTCTCTCTGTTCCCCCACCCTCTTTGTTCCTCAGTCGCCGTAGTAAATGGGACCAGCCGGGCCCAGGTCTTGGTTCAGACCAGATGGGGGAGGCGGAGGCGGCTCCTACAGGGGCTCTGGATGCTGCAGCTGCTGTGGCAGCTAAGATCAACGCCATGCTGGTAGCCAAGGGCAAGCTCAAGCCCTCCCAGATAGGACCCTCTGGACCATCTGGACCCCCAGACAAGGTAATGGTCAGGAAACCTCTTACACTGAAAACATTAGAAACGCTTTCAGTCTCTCACCTGTAATCTGGCTTCTCTCTCTCTTCATTGTCTGTCTCTCTCTCGCCTCCACATTCTGTAATCCTCTCGCTCTTAATCTCGTTTGAAGAGAGATATATTGTTGTAAATGTTAGCATACAGTACATAAAAATGAATCTTTGTCATCACCAGGTTGTGGGTGCAGGGAAGCCCCAGCCTCCCATGAAAGCGAAGGATGACCTGGTGGTGGCGGAGGTGGAGATCAACGACGTTCCTCTCCCCTGCCGGAACCTGCTGACCCGTGGACAGACACAGGACGAGGTGAGTGTCCATGACATCATTATGATCTTTAGACCCATTGATTGACAATCTAGTCAACAGTCAAACTTACTGCTATGTTTACCCAGCTCTTTCTCTGTGATACACACATGTACAGACTGGATCAGTGTCATGTAAACCAGTATGTTTACCCAGCTCTTTCTCTGTGTGATACACACACGAACAGACTGGATCGGTGTCATGTAAACCAGTATGTTTACCCAGCTCTTTCTCTCTGTGATACACACACGAACAGACTGGATCGGTGTCATGTAAACCAGTATGTTTGCCCAGCTCTTTCTCTGTGATACACACACGAACAGACTGGATCAGTGTCATGTAAACCAGTATGTTTGCCCAGCTCTTTCTCTGTGTGATACACACACGAACAGACTGGATCAGTGTCATGTAAACCAGTATGTTTGCCCAGCTCTTTCTCTGTGATACACACATGTACAGACTGGATCAGTGTCATGTAAACCAGTATGTTTGCCCAGCTCTTTCTCTGTGTGATACACACACGAACAGACTGGATCAGTGTCATGTAAACCAGTATGTTTGCCCAGCTCTTTCTCTGTGTGATACACACACGAACAGACTGGATCAGTGTCATGTAAACCAGTATGTTTGCCCAGCTCTTTCTCTGTGATACACACATGTACAGACTGGATCAGTGTCATGTAAACCAGTATGTTTACCCAGCTCTTTCTCTGTGTGATACACACATGTACAGACTGGATCAGTGTCATGTAAACCAGTATGTTTACCCAGCTCTTTCTCTGTGATACACACACGAACAGACTGGATCAGTGTCATGTAAACCAGTATGTTTGCCCAGCTCTTTCTCTGTGTGATACACACATGTACAGACTGGATCAGTGTCATGTAAACCAGTATGTTTACCCAGCTCTTTCTCTGTGTGATACACACACGAACAGACTGGATCAGTGTCATGTAAACCAGTATGGGACTGAAAATGTCTCATTTGAGGACAGTAAATGACCAGCTTCTTCTTCATCCTATTGTGTGAAGATCAGCAAAGTGAGCGGTGCTGCTGTGTCCACCAGGGGGCGATACATGGCAGCAGTGGAGAAGTACAAGGCTCCACAAGGGTAAGTCCTGCTTCACACCTTCTTTATTACCACACTGCTCTACCAAAGAGGTTACTGGTATTTACAGGCAAGTAGATCTGTTGTCTGATCGCCTCATACAACCAAGTCTTAGGCTACTGACCGACTGCTTCTCTCTCTGTCGTCAGGGACCGACCCCTCTATCTCCACGTCCAGGGCCAGACCAGGGAGCTTGTCGACAGTCAGTACATCTCTATTTACCTCACCTAATTTGATTATCACCATTTCTGAACATCAGGATAACCAGGGTCCTTCTTTCCTGAGTTTCTATGTTGTGACGATCCAATCTCTCTCCAGGAGCTGTGAACCGCATCAAGGAGATCATCACTAACGGAGTGGTGAAGGCGGCCACCTCCTCCTACAGCGGAACCGGAGCCACAGTCCCAGTCTACCAGCAACACAAACCCCAGCCCCCCTCACTGCCCCCCATCAACCACCATCACAGACCACACTTTCAGTCTGGGGTAAGCAGTGTTTTCCACAAGTGCATAGAGTAGCCAGACAAATAGAAAAAGTAGCCAGCCAGGGCCATTTGAATTGACTGAAAACGAATGAATTAGTTGTTTGGGGGTATGGCCTAGGCTTATATCAGGACTATTGTCTAAGTAAGGGAGTGTTTAACATGTCTTCTCTTGAGATGAAAGTCTTATCTACAGGGCCTCCCGGGTGGTGCAGTGATCTAGGGCTCTGCATCACAGTGCTAGCTGTGCCACCAGAGACTCTGGGTTCGTGCCCAGGCTCTGTCGCAGCCGGCCGTGACTGGGAGGTCCATGGGGCGACGTCTGGGTTAGGGAGGGTTTGGCCAGTAGGGATGTCCTTGTCTCACCGCGCACTAGTGAATCCTGCGGCGGGCCGGGCGCAGTGCGCGCTAACCAAGGGGGCCAGGTGCACAGTGTTTCCTCCGACACATTGGTGCGGCTGGCTTCCGGGTTGGATGCGCGCTGTGTTAAGAAGCAGTGCGGCTTGGTTGGGTTGTGTTTCGGAGGACACATTTACATTACATTTAAGTCATTTAGCAGACGCTCTTATCCAGAGCGACTTACAAATTGGACACATGACTTTCGACCTTCGTCCCTCCCGAGCCCGTACGGGAGTTGTAGTGATGAGACAAGATAGTAACTACTAACAATTGAATACCACGAAATTGGGGAGAAAGTGGGCTAAAATTAAATTTACAGTCCTTATTTTAGTCCAAACATCTTAGGAAAGGAAACCTAGGGAATCCTTTGGTTTATGGACATTCAGTATACGCTGTATGATTTATGAATGGCTTTATTTAGTCAGTTTGACACTTTTTCTAAACTAGTCAACACTTGCTGTTCAGTTGTCAATCAATGCACAGTAAATAGTCTACTATGCACCACGACTCCACGTGGCTGTCTATGTGAAACACACAAAGGCAAATACTGTGTCCTCTACGTGGGGCGTTACCGCGTACGCACTCTACGTGGGGCGTTACCGCGTACGCACTCTACGTGGGGCGTTACCGCGTACGCACTCTACGTGGGGCGTTACCGCGTACGCACTCTACGTGGGGCGTTACCGCGTACGCACTCTACGTGGGGCGTTACCGCGTACGCACTCTACGTGGGGCGTTACCGCGTACGCACTCTACGTGGGGCGTTACCGCGTACGCACTCTACGTGGGGCGTTACCGCGTACGCACTCTACGTGGGGCGTTACCGTGTGGGGCATTACCTCGTCCGTCCACTGCGTGGGGCGTTCCTTCCCTGTGTAAAGAAATTAGACTGCAACCAACCACAGTGCACACAAATTGTACAGGGAGGCAAGACAGACGGCACATTGCGTTTCCCTGTCATCGCTCACTTTGTGACTGATGGGCTCCTATCAATAGATCGCTCGAAGATGCATATCGTTCACTCTATCCAGAGGAGGCTCGGCGGACTAGTGAATTGAAACCTTTAAATGAAAAGTAGCCTAGTTAATATGAAGTGGAAGAAGTAGGTGGCTGAAAATGAGTCTGTAACCGGCTGATTAGCTGACGGCGCTAATAAGAAAAGAGTTTGTGTGTTTGTCAATGTTATTTTATGAGTGTCAATGTCATTGAATGTCAACTCACATCCATATCCTTTCAGATGCACTATGTGCAGGAAAAGTTGTTTGTGGGTCTGGAGCATGCCATCCAGGGCTTCTCAGTGAAGGAGAGGGTGGAAGGGCCAGGCAGCTCCTACCTGCAGCACATCCAGGGTGAGACCGGGGCCAAGGTCTTCCTCAGGGGGAAGGGATCAGGCTGTCTGGAGCCCGCCTCTGGGCGAGAGGCCTTCGAACCAATGTACATCTACATCAGGTAAGTCTCATGGACTAGACTCGTTCATCTGTATCAACTCAGAGAGGGCCTTGAACTCATGTACATCTACATCAGGTAAGTAGCAGTATTAATGGATAGTCTGGGGGAGTAAAGTCCATGTTGATTTGTATTAGCTCAGAGACACAGAGCTTAGACACCAGGCACACATTAACCCTTCTCTCTTCCCCAGTCATCCCAAACCAGAGGGCCTTGCTGCAGCTAAGACCCTGTGTGACAACCTGCTGCAGACTGTGAGTGTCTAATGGTTTACTGACTGGCACTCTGTTCTCTGTACACTGCTCTACTTTCACTTAAACCCTGTTTCAAGCTGTCCCATGTGAAGTGCGTTGTATTATGTAGCTGGGCTCTGTTTGCCATGTGGATCTGTGACTGTTCTCTCTTCCCTCCAGGTTCATGCAGAGTATTCTGTCTTCCTCAACCAGATGAGTGTCATGATGCCTACTCCCGGTACAGACTCTGGCTGTCTTTCTCTTTACAGCCTCTACAATGTGTCAATGTACTGACGTGTTCCTCTTCCTCTCCTCCAGGCTTTATGCAGCCCCCCATGGCCAACGGGATGCCCCCCCAGCCCCCTTACTACCCCCCATCGGGGTACCAGCCCAGCTACCCCCTCCCGGTACCTCCTCCTCAGCCCATTCCTCCCCCCTATGCTGTCCCCCCTCCCATTCCCCCTGGGCTGCCCGCCGGTCTCCCCCCTCCCAACCGGTACGCCCTCCCCCCTGCACCTGTCACTTTACCACAGGTAAGACTGGCCAATCAGATTTAGACTTGTATGGACCTATAATACAGGACATTGAGACTATTACATCTGAGTTATGAAACTAGTTGAAAAACATTTTCTTGATGGGCTGTATATATATGATGTATTCAACATGCATTACATCCAAGTTGTTTTTTCTGTCCCCAGACTCACCCACCTTCTCCTTTCCCACCCGCTGCTCCGGTTCCGCCCAAAGCTCCGCCTCCTGTGGTCTCAGCCAATCCGCCGCAGAAAAGACGCTTCACTGAGGAGGTGCCAGACGAGAGGGACAGCGGTCTGCTGGGATACCAGGTGATTTCCCATTCTTTTATTCTTCCACCTTATGAGCTGCCTTCGTCCAGTCTGTCCCTTCTGCTTCTGTTGTCTTCCTGTCTTTTCTTATATTCTGTCCATGTATCTGATATCTGTTCCTCTTTCTGTTAGACTCAATTCATTATGATTCTCTTGTCTGTAATTCTGTGAGTCCCTGTTTGCATTCTATAGAAACGGTTTGCTTGTTGAGTGAGTGAGATTGAATGGGTCTAAATGTCTGTTCAGTGTCAACTTGTTTTTTCCCTAGTAGATCTTATGACGTTCATTGAAAAGCATTGTAACCATAGCTGTTATTATCTGAGTCCTTGTATTATTGGATTTATAGAACTTTCAGATTATGGAGATTCTGGGAAGGTATTGTTGGATAATCATCAAATGTACTTCAATATATTGAAATTAGTGCAGGTAAGATATCAGTATCATGGCAAGGAAACAAAACATGAAACGGATGAACTTCTTTAGGAAAACGGCCCTAATGTTGGAAACAACCATCGTTATGTTGTCCCCCGGAGTCATTAGATTTATTTTCCAGGCTACAGCACATCGTGTTTTACATACAGCAGGTTTTTAAAGGACCAAAGTGTTTGGTCTGCTTCCTGTTTTAATTTTTGCCCTGGAAAATATATCGCAATACTAGTTTCTTCACAGGCCTAATTTAAATGTGTCCTCTTGATTTAATGATATGTAACTTTAATACAGTCCATTCCTATTTTTGGATTCTGTGCAATCGGAGCATGCATTAACTTAAAATAATAGTTTTATTCTCAGCTGCTTAAATAAGGTGTAGTGAAAAGGAAAACGTTTTGGAATAATAACTTTGCAGTTCAGTTCAATTCAATAGTTTAGATAACTACATGCTTGTAGGCCTACTATTAATAATAGTAATTTAGGGGAGGATGTGTGCTAATGCGCCTGTGTGTTTTTCTGCTCATAGCATGGACCCATTCATATGACTAATTTAGGTGCAGGCTTCCCTGTGGGCAGCCCCGGCCCAGAGGCTTCAGGACCCCCGCCACCGAGTTCCTCCGGGCCGCCGAGGGAGAGGGACAGGTACGAGATGGGGGGCGACGAGTCGCTCTCCTTTATAACAGTGTCCTTCATCCCAGATGCTGGACACACCATGTGTGTAGGCTTGTGTTTGCTTGTGATTGATGTTGTGCAACACTGACTCCTCCCCTTCCTTCCCTCTCTCTCGCTCCTTCCCTCCCTCCCTCTCTTTCTCTCCAGCAGTAGGCAGCTGATGCCTCCACCACCCATTCCAATGAACGGAGGCATGACACCCAAGATGGAGGAGAGGAGGCTGCTGCAAGGCCCCCTGGGTAAGGGCCCCACCCCATGTAACCCCCTGACCCCCCCCCCATCCATGGCCTCAGCCATAAAGCACGCTGCCCACCCCCCGGCCTCTTGGCTGTCAGTAGTCAGAGTCAAATAGCATTTTGCATGCAGACATGCTGTTCTCACACGTGACAGAACAGGTTCTAGCAGATTACATCAGACAGGCATAAGTTCTGCTTTGAAAGCCAGTCAGTCAGTCAGTTCAGAATCATGAACTGGGCAAAGCTTCGATCCCCCACTGCCTCAGGTAAATCTGTCGTTGATCCTAAGTCAACCCCTAGCCCTAGGCACTGTGTAGGTCTGAGAGTATTTTATAGGTGTAAGCAATATGTAGACAATTACAATTGGCCTGTAGAAGAGTAAGGCTGATCTATTACCATACTGCTTACACCTGGCATCTCATCTTGTGACATCTAGGAGGTGTCGAGGGATGGATTTCAGATTGGGAGTCCCCCTCTCTGTCTAGCTGGTGCTGTCCCCTCGCTGCCCGTCCCTTTCTGATGACGTCATCAGACAGGAGTGTCTGTGCCCGTGTTTGACTCCCTCACTAACAAGACTCTCTCTTTTTTGTGTTCTTTCTCTGTGTTTTTCTTCTCTTCCATGTCTCTCTGGGTGGGATGCCGGATGGGGGTGGGGCTCTTCTCCTGTGGCGCTGTCCTGCATCGTGATTGGACGGCCCTAACGCTGCCGCTCCCCACCGACCAATGACTGCCGCTGCTGACCCATGCCCCTCCTCCTCTACCTAACTCACAACTGCTGCCAAACACAATGCAATCTATTAACTTTCTCTCCCTATCTGTTGGTAAACAATTGACTTCCAACGGTTGTTTTTGAAACCTTTGTGCTGGTCTTTGGTTGTGTTCTTTCTCTCTCTGTGTGTGTCTTCCCTCTCTCTCTCCCGCACCCCTCTCCTTTCTCCCTCATTTCTCCCACTGTTTTTCCCTCTCTCTCATCTCTCTCAGATCCCTCAGTGAAGAGGATGAAGACGGGGCTCGTGGCGTACACTGGTGACTCCTCGGACGAAGAGGAGGACCACTCCACCCCCAAAACCTTGGGGGCAGGTAACCATGGTAACGTCGCTGGGGCAACCCACTCCACCCCCACGTCATCCCCTGGCTGGACTCTGGGGTACCGCTGCCCCCCTCCGCCTCCCCAACGTGCCAAAACACAGCAGGCACAGTCACAGCAGCCCATGCCCTTCTGGATGGCCCCATAACACAGGAGTATTAAACCTCATACCCTCCCCTGACACCTAGGGCCTTTTGGAGGGGCCCATAATGATGTTTTACACCCCAAACTGAGCCCCAGTCCCCCCTCTTCCCCTTTTCTCTGAACCATCACTCCTACCTACTCCTCTACTTGATATAATTTATTTTGTGATGACTTAGATTTCGTTAAAACAGTTTTGTCATGTGCTCAGCAGTAAAGCAGTGTGTGTGTAAAATGGACTAAACAGACCGGCTGGCTGATACAAAGAGAACAGACTCAACCAGCCAACCAGGCACAACCAGGAGACTGACGGACTGGATTCATGGTGACAAGCAGCAAGATGCCCCAGACTTCCACACAGATTCCAGTGTACTCTGAACTCTTGTATAGGAGAGACAGCTGAGGAACACACAGATGGAGGGTAATAGTGGCCTGTTGTTGGTTGATTTGGAATGTGTCCACTCCTGGTTTTACTAGTGTAGAAAAGCACTGAGGTAGAAGCGATTTCAATGCATTCTAACTTATTTCTTTGTCAAAAAATATATTTCCCCCATCTCCATTTTCTTTCTTGGTCCATATCTTAGTCAAATCTCCCTCTTCCTTCCTTGAGTACAGATCATACAAACATGCTCGTTGGACCTTTTATCAAATGCAATTGACTCAACTATTCTAATGTTTTTGTGGAATAAATGAGCATTATCTCTGTGTATGAGAGTTTATTTCAAGACTGGTATGACAGATCATGCAATAGAGAGAGAATGGGTTGTTTAAACTGACTATCAGGTGTGAATCTCTGTCTTAAACAACCCACAATCTGAATCAACTGCCAATAAATCATCTTTACCTGTTCTGTTATATCACACATTCCTTGGTTATGTTCTCAAAATATTCTACGGGGACACCTGTTAAATTTCAATGTATTGGGTCAACAACACCAGTGTGTATAAAGAAGGGGACTGAGCCCAGTAGACTACATTAAATCTGAAGAGACATTGTTTCAAATTGAGGGGTGTTGTAGCTTGGCTTGTGTTGCTGTACTGTCTGTCTGGGACATGGGCTCAGGGGGAGAGTGGAGGGGACAGAGAGAAGAATATCACTGAACAGGCTCACAGAGACAGATGAAAGAGAAAGGAGTGATGCTGAATAGTTGACCACCCAGCCTGATATCTGGACTGAGCTGAAGGTGCTGAGGAACATGGTGGTGGAACAGAGAGTGGAGCTGAGGAACGTGGTGGTGGAACAGAGAGTGGAGCTGAGGAACATGGTGGTGGAACAGAGAGTGGAGCTGAGGAACGTGGTGGTGGAACAGAGAGAGGAGTTGAGGAACATGGTGGTGGAACAGAGTGGAGCTGAGGAACGTGGTGGTGGAACAGAGAGAGGAGTTGAGGAACATGGTGGCGGAACAGAGTGGAGCTGAGGAACATGATGGTGGAACAGAGAGAGGAGCTGAGGAACATGGTGGTGGAGCTGAGGAACATGGTGGTGGAACAGAGAGTGGAGCTGAGGAACATGCTGGTGGAGCTGAGGAACATGGTGGTGGAACAGAGAGAGGAGTTGAGGAACATGGTGGTGGAACAGAGTGGAGCTGAGGAACGTGGTGGTGGAACAGAGAGAGGAGTTGAGGAACATGGTGGCGGAACAGAGTGGAGCTGAGGAACATGATGGTGGAACAGAGAGAGGAGCTGAGGAACATGGTGGTGGAGCTGAGGAACATGGTGGTGGAACAGAGTGGAGCTGAGGAACATGGTCGTGGAACAGAGAGAGGAGCTGAGGAACATGGTGGCGGAACAGAGAGTGGTGCTGAGGAACATGATGGTGGAACAGAGAGGGGAGCTGAGGAACATGGTGGTGGAGCTGAGGAACATGGTGGTGGAACAGAGAGTGGAGCTGAGGAACATGGTGGTGGAACAGAGTGGAGCTGAGGAACATGGTCGTGGAACAGAGAGAGGAGCTGAGGAACATGGTGGCGGAACAGAGAGTGGTGCTGAGGAACATGGTGGTGGAACAAGAGAGTGGAGCTGAGGAACATGGTGGAGGAACAGAGAGTGGTGCTGAGGAACATGGTGGCGGAACAGAGAGTGGAGCTGAGGAACATGGTGGTGGAACAGAGAGAGGAGCTGAGGAACATGGTGGAGGAACGGAGAGTGGTGCTGAGGAACATGGTGGTGGAACAGAGAGAGGAGCTGAGGAACATGGTGGTGGAGCTGAGTATCACTATGACTGAACTGCAGTTCTACAAGAACAAGGTGGAACTGGAGAGACAGAACACAGGTAAAGTAAGACAGCTGTATCTAATGTGATTACTGGAATCAGCAGAGTAGTAATGTGTTGAATTCAACAGTTTCTTTGTATGATATTGTAGAATTTCAGGTCAGTGAGAGCCAGGTAGAGGAGCTGAAGACAGAGAATGCAGGTAATGTAGAGATTTAAATAATACAGTATGTAAAGAGGATGCTATATATTTGGTCCAAATCAGACAAGGAACAGGTTCCCAAAATTGTTCCTATATTAGTCATTTCAGCCCAAGCAGCTACAGGTAGCCGACTGCTTACACACCAATCCACATGTATGAACACACATGTCCAATGGGACCAGATACAGACACCGAGTCCAACATCACTAACAGACTGCTCCCGTGTCTGGTGGCTTGGAGAGACTGACCGTGTTGATCTATCTGTTATTCCTCTGATGCAGGTGTCTTCAGTGCTGCAGTGAGAGGAGTACATGGACTTTGGTTTGTTCAAGAATGACCAGGTTGGAATGGAGAGTACAATAGTCACAGTATCTCTCTAATTCTGGGACTTTTGAACTGAAGGAGGGGGACTTGGTTTACATGAGTCTCTTATCAGGCTAAAGGATCTATGATGATTCTAATAAACACAGCTCCTTCAGTGACTTCCTGCTCTTTCCTATGTGAGATGAACACCACAAAAGCTGTAATAAAAAGTCCAATCTGTTATAACATTCCATGAAACATTATGACGCTAAAATAAAATGACTTCTGTTCTGTTGACGTTTGACTATTTACTTTGATATCGATGAATGTTATTCAGCTCAGTAGTTTGGGTGGAAGGCAAAGGGCCAGCGTTGGGGGTTAGAGTGGTAATATATTTATTGTTTGTAACTACAGACAGAATTAAATAACCGTCCAGATCAACAGTCAGTTTAACTGATCATTTCAATCAGAAATGTATCAATTACGATGCTAAAGTGAATGTTTAAGTGATAAATCACATCCACTTCATTCTTTCTCTGCTTAATGATAACTCTAGCAGACCATTTAGCCTATTAAAGCTATACTGCTCCCATATTGATCTGTTACACCTATCCATCTACTAACCAACATACAGGCTGGTCAGTATCACCAAACACAGACGGCAAACTTTAAAGGTACATTCCTGAGTTTGTTTCAGCCAACAGCAGCCCACCCACTTGGTTTGGTGTAAAGCTTAGAGATGGGTCTAGTCCTGCTTGGTAACATTATTCCTAAAAAAGTTTCAGAAGTTGCACTACATGGCAGTTTGGAACTCAGTAGGGAGTGTTGAAACTGAGGGCAGACACTTTTTACGCGCTATACCCTTCAGCACTCGGCAGTCCCGTTCTGTGAGCTTGTGTGGCCTGCCACTTTGTGGCTGAGCTGTTGTTGCTCCTAGACGTTTCCACTTCACAATAACAGCACTTACAGTTAACCGGGTCGGCTCAAAGAGGCAGAAATTTGACAAACTGACTTGTTGGAAAGGTAGCATCCTATGATGGTGCCACGTTGAAAGCAGTTCTTTGTGTAGGTGAAGAATATAAATGACTGAGTAATGAGTACATGTTTAAGTTCCTCCCTGGTATATCCGGAGAGTTAACTTCCTTGTAATTGCTTGAATAAAATCTTTATTTGAAAATTAGCTCTGCTTGATCCTTGGAACAATTTTTTCTTCAACAGTATACACAGAGGACAGGTGTAGAAAAGCACTATGCCGGGGTTAAGGAGGTGACAGGAGTGTCAGGGAGGGAAACTAAATATGCCCCTCGTACACTCGCACACAACTACACTCACACACACTCCACATCTTGATTCTGGTCTCAGGACTTTCCCTGGGGGGTGTGACCAAAGGTTATTATTAGTCTGTCTCAACCGTCTTTCTCTCTCTCTCTCAATCTCCTGTATCCTTCTCATATCTCTCCTTCCCTATCTACTTTCTCCTCTGTCTGTCTCTTTGCTTCTCTGTTCTGTCTTCATTGGTTCATCTAATCTGTCTTTTTCTGTCATCTTGTTTCATTCGTACTTCACTCTCTTACTTTTGTCTCTTCTCTGCCACTCTATTTTTCTTTTTGCTGTTTTCTCTTCCCTCTGTTGACTTGTCTGTTCTGTCTTCCTCTGCACTGCTTTTTGCTCTGTCATTAGTTTCTGTCTTCTCTCTTCAGGCCTCTTTCCTGTTTCACTGTCTGTGGACTTTATCCTTCCTTCTTCGCTGTCTTCTTTACCTACGCTGTATCTTCCTCTCCCCTCTTTTCCTTAATTCTCTCTCTCTGTTCTGAGTTATGGGGAAGACAGAGTTGTACTCTGTGTATAAGAGCTTCCTGGACTGTCTCTGCCTCTCTGTGAGTACCCATCTGCATCTTCCCTCCTCTTCCTCCTCGTCTGCTTCTCTCTTCCATCGTCTCCTTCTCTCTCCCATCCCCTCCTTTCCTCTGCTATGCACTGTTCATATGTTCACTGCCTTTTTCTTAATGTTTCAATTAATTTAGTTGTTTTGTGAAGTTTGATACAGCTCAGTTTTATTCCTGGCAACCCTTCACTCTCTCTACCTGTGTTCTGCCTCTACCACAACTCATAGAGAGAGAGAGTCTGTGTGTGTGTTCATTCAGTCTGTAAGCCACCCTCTAAGTCAGAGAAAGTTGCCCGCTCAGCACTCTCTCTCTTTCTCTCTCGCTCCCTCTTTCTCTCAGCACTCTCGCTCCCTCTTTCTCTCAGCACTCTCTCTCTTTCTCTCTCGCTCCCTCTTTCTCTCAGCACTCTCGCTCCCTCTTTCTCTCAGCACTCTCGCTCCCTCTTTCTCTCAGCACTCTCTCTCTTTCTCTCTCGCTCCCTCTTTCTCTCAGCACTCTCTCTCTTTCTCTCCCGCTCCCTCTTTCTCTCAGCACTCTCTCTCTTTCTCTCTCGCTCCCTCTTTCTCTCAGCACTCTCTCTCTTTCTCTCTCGCTCCCTCTTTCTCTCAGCACTCTCTCTCTTTCTCTCTCGCTCCCTCTTTCTCTCAGCACTCTCTCTCTTTCTCTCCCGCTCCCTCTTTCTCTCAGCACTCTCTCTCTTTCTCTCTCGCTCCCTCTTTCTCTCAGCACTCTCTCTCTTTCTCTCTCGCTCCCTCTTTCTCTCAGCACTCTCTCTCTTTCTCTCTTGCTCTCTCTGTCTCAGCACTCTCTCTCTTTCTCTCTTGCTCTCTCTGTCTCAGCACTCTCTCTCTCTTTCTCTCAGCTCTCTTTCTCCTTGTGATGTTCTGATATTAATAACAGTCTTAGAATGTAGATGGAAATAGTCACAGAGCTGCTCCATGCAGGCCAGCCAGTCACTTGACATTTCTCATTTAGGCCCGTAATACCAGGACAGGACAGGAGAGGGTTTAGGGCTCAACTCTACTCTATGTACAGATAACATAGTCCACTACTAATATAGTCCACTAGTGCATACTCTGTTTAAGTGCAGTTCAGTTCACCAGTTCAGTTCCAGGTGGCAGTCCCAAGTCATTACATTCATCAGGAATGGACTGTTTTCTTAAAGAGTTAGGAGGAGCCTTTTTTGCCCTGTTGTCCCCTCCACTAAACCCCTGACCTCTGACCCCTAGCGGAGCAGCAGTGAGGGGCCAGGGAAGAACGAGAAGGCCCCTGATGATGGTCACCTGGCCTACCAGAATGGAGACGTTCTACAAGAGAGATGTAGGCTATGTTTACATCTACTAGCCCCTCCCACTATCCTCTAGTCTTCACACATTGAAAAGACAGGATAGGTGAAAGTTTTCGAGCGCTCATAAAGAGACTCCTCTACTTCCCAGTCTTTAATTGAATCCCCATGCCTCCATCTCTTCGTCTTCCCCATCAGATGAGGTTATCAGTCTGTTGGGAGAGGGCACCTTTGGGAAGGTGGTGACGTGTGTGGACCGGCGCAGGTACGAGAGGCATTTATAATATACACATGCACACTCGTAGAGCATCAGGGGGAGCGTGTGCTGGTTGTTAGCTAGCTGTTCTCTCTGTCTCTCTCAGGGCTGGGGCACGTGTAGCTCTGAAGATCATTAAGAACATGGAGAAGTACAGACAAGCTGCTAAACTGGAGATCAATGTCCTGGAGAAAATCAACGAGAAAGACCCACACAACAAACAGTACGGAGTCTGAAGAACCAGTAGAAAGTTTGAGAAGTTGTTTCCCTCACCTTCTGTGGCTTCCTCTTTACTTCTCCCCCCCTTTTTGCTCTCTCTCTCTCTCAGTCAATGTGTTCAGATGCTGGACTGGTTTGACTACCATGGTCATGTGTGTATCTCCATGGAGCTGCTAGCCCTCAGCACTTTTGACTTCCTGAAGGAGAACAACTTCCTGCCGTACTGTATGGATCACATCTGCCAGATGGCCTACCAGATCTGCCTCGCTGTCAACTGTGAGCGTGTCACACACACATATATGTATGCCCATGTGCATGCTGGTAGCTCTCCAGAACCAGGGTTGGTGGTGACTACTTCCATAGACTATGACATTACTTACCAGGGATTGTTTTGTGTCTGGTATTGGTCTCTTTGACCAGAAGAGGGCGTTGGTTCATTGATGTAGATCAGTCTACAAGCCTAAAACTCAACTCTGGGCCTCAAAGCCAGTTCCACTGCTTTTTTCATTGTTCCCCTCTAATCAGCGACTGATTTAGAGCAATTAAGTATCAGGTAGAAGAGAAAAGCAGCAGGCTCCGGACCTCGTAGGGTCAGAGTTGAATACCGCTGGTCTACTACATACTGTAGAGGAACTATGGGCAGCAAGTGCAACGCTGGGCAGTTTCACCTTGGCTGTCCAGGTATTATCATGATGGATGCATGGTTTATCTGTTTCCCTCTGCAGTTCTCCATATCAACAAGCTGACCCACACTGACCTCAAACCTGAGAACATCCTGTTTGTCAACTCTGACTACACCATCACTTACAACGCTGAGAAGGTGAGAGGGAGGGGGAGGGCTTTATCCTTCCTTCATGACTCTCTTCTTTACCTACGCTGTATCTGGGGGTTTCTCCTTTGGGCAAAAGACCGTTCCCTGTCCTCTCTCCTCTGTCCTCTCTCATCTGTGACCCGGAAACTGATGAGTGGTCGAGGAGTGTGTCAATTTATTAGTAGGCAAAGAAGAGTGTCGTCCCCTCCTCGATAGCCACTTTTCATTGAGGACACTCATGTCTACGGTATCCTACTGCAGAAGAGTTTTGACATCTGCCACACCCCATTTGAAATATACCACACCCCATTTGAATCAGGTTTGGTTTTGTCAGAGGAGAAAAACATGCACACTTTAAAAACAATATGCTACGTATTGTTTTAACCATAAACTGTTTTGCATCTTAATTTGTTTTGATCACTTTAAACATTTATTTTGGGAGGACGGAGGATGGAGGAGGGAGGGAGGACGGAGGATGGAGGGCGGAGGAGGGAGGACGGAGGATGGAGGACGGAGGACGGAGGATAGAGGGCGGAGGATAGAGGACGGATGAGGGATGACGGAGGATGGAGGACGGAGGATGGAGGACGGAGGAGGGAGGACCGAGGATAGAGGGCGGAGGATAGAGGGCGGAGGATAGAGGACGGAGGATAGAAGATGGAGGAGAGAAGACGGAGGAGAGAGGACAGAGGAGGGAGGGCGGAGGAGGGAGGACCGAGGATAGAGGGCGGAGGAGGAAGGACCGAGGATGGAGGGCGGAGGAGGGAGGGCGGAGGATAGAGAACGGAGGATGGAGGGCAGAGGATAGAGGACGGAGGATGGAGGACGGAGGAAAGGGGATGGAGGACGGAGGATAGAGGGCGGAGGATAGAGGGCGGAGGATAGAGGACGGAGGATAGAAGATGGAGGAGAGAAGACGGAGGAGAGAGGACAGAGGAGGGAGGGCGGAGGAGGAAGGACCGAGGATGGAGGGCGGAGGAGGGAGGGCGGAGGATAGAGAACGGAGGATGGAGGGCAGAGGATAGAGGACGGAGGATGGAGGACGGAGGAAAGGGGACGGAGGATGGAGGACGGAGGATAGAGGACGGAGGATAGAGGACGGAGGATGGAGGACGGAGGAGGGCGGAGGATAGAGGGCGGAGGAGGGAGGGCCGAGGAGGGAGGGCGGAGGAGAGAGGGCGGAGGATAGAGTGCGGAGGATGGAGGACGGAGGAGGGAGGAGGGAGGATAGAGGAGGGAGGATGGAGGACGGAGGACGGAGGAGGGAGGACGGAGGACGGAGGATAGAGGGCGGAGGAGGGAGGAGGGAGGACTGAGGAGAAAGGGCAGAGGATAGAGGACGGAGGATGGAGGACGGAGGATGGAGGACGGAGGAGGGAGGACCGAGGATAGAGGACGGAGGATAGAGGGCGGAGGATAGAGGGCGGAGGATAGAGGGCGGGGGATAGAGGGCGGAGGATAGAGGGCGGAGGATAGAAGACGGAGGAGAGAAGACGGAGGAGAGAGGACGGAGGATGGAGGGCGGAGGAGGGAGGACCGAGGATAGAGGGCGGAGGAGGAAGGACCGAGGATGGAGGGCGGAGGAGGGAGGGCGGAGGATAGAGAACGGAGGATGGAGGGCAGACGATGGAGGACGGAGGATGGAGGACGGAGGAAAGAGGACGGAGGATGGAGGACGGAGGATGGAGGACGGAGGAGGGAGGGCGGAGGATAGAGGGCGGAGGAGGGAGGGCGGAGGAGGGAGGGCGGAGGAGGGAGGGCGGAGGAGAGAGGGCGGAGGATAGAGGGCGGAGGACGGAGGAGAGAGGGAGGAGGAGAGAGGGAGGAGGAGAGAGGGCGGAGGAGGGAGGGCCGAGGAGGGAGGGCGGAGGAGAGAGGGCGGAGGATAGAGGGCAGAGGATAGATGGCGGAGGATAGATTGCGGAGGATAGCGGACGGAGGAGGGAGAACCGAGGATAGAGGGCGGAGGAGGAAGGACCGAGGATGGAGGGCGGAGGATGGAGGGCGGAGGAGGGAGGGCGGAGGAGGGAGGGCGGAGGATAGAGGACGGAGGAGAGAGGACGGAGGATAGAGGGCGGAGGATAGAGGGCAGAGGGGAGAGGACGGAGGAGAGAGGACGGAGGAGAGGAGGCGGAGGAGAGGGGGCGGAGGAGAGAGGGCGGAGGATAGAGAGAGGAGGATAGAGGACGGAGGATAGAGGACGGAGGACGGAGGAGAGAGGGCGGAGGAGAGAGGGCGGAGGATAGAGGGCAGAGGATAGATGGAGGAGGATAGATTGCGGAGGATAGCGGATGGAGGAGGGAGAACCGAGGATAGAGGGCGGAGGAGGAAGGACCGAGGATGGAGGGCGGAGGAGGGAGGGCGGAGGAGGGATTGCGGAGGAGAGAGGACGGAGGAGAGAGGACGGAGGAGAGAGGGCGGAGGATAGAGAGAGGAGGATAGAGGACGGAGGATAGAGGACGGAGGACGGAGGAGAGAGGGAGGAGGAGAGGACGGAGGAGAGAGGGCGGAGGAGGGAGGACGGAGGGAGGACGGAGGAGGGAGGGCGGAGGAGAGAGGGCGGAGGAGAGAGGACGGAGGAGAGAGGGCGGAGGTGAGCAAATCTAATTGATAAAATGCCTGGATCTTCCTTTCGCCTCCTTTCTTCTTGTCTTCTTCTCCACCCTCCCCTCTCTGTCCCCCCCTCTCTCTTTCTGTCCCCCCCTCTCTTTCTTCCCCCCCCTCTCTCTTTCTGTCCCCCTCTCTCTTTCTGTCCCCCTCTCTTTCTGTCCCCCCCATCTCTCTCTGTCCCCCCCTCTCTCTCTGCCCCCCCTCTCTCTCTCTGTCCCCCCTCTCTCTGTCTCCCCCTCTCTCTCTCTGTCCCCACCCTCCCCCTCTCTGTCCCCCCTCTCTTTCTGTCCCCCCCCACTCTCTCTGTCCCCCCCTCTCTCTGTCCCCCCCTCTCTCTCTGTCCCCCCTCTCTCTCTGTCCCCCCCCTCTCTCTCTGTCCCCCCCTCTCTCTCTGTCCCCCCTCTCTCTCTGTCCCCCCCCTCTCTTTCTGTCCCCCCCTCTCTCTCTGTCCCCCCTCTCTCTCTCTGTCCCCCCTCTCTCTCTCTGTCCCCCCCTCTCTCTCTGTCCCCCCCCCTCTCTCTCTGTCCCCCCTCTCTCTCTCTGTCCCCACCTCTCTTTCTGTCCCCCTCACTCTCTCTGTCCCCCCCCCTCTCTCTCTGTCACCCCCCTCTCTCTCTCTGTCCCCCCTCTTTCTCTCTGTCCCCCCCACCTCTATTTCTCTCGCTCTCAGAAGCGGGATGAGAGGAAAGTGAAGGATACAACAGTAAGGCTGGTGGATTTTGGCAGTGCCACGTTTGATCACGAACACCACAGCACCATCATATCTACACGCCACTACCGTGCTCCTGAAGTTATTCTGGGTAACCTACACACATCACACTCACACACTCTAATCTTGGACTATTGGCTAGCTGAACATTTGTTACTGTTCCAACTCAGAGCTGGGCTGGAGTCATCCGTGTGATGTCTGGAGTATCGGCTGCATCCTGTTTGAGTACTATGAAGGCTTCACCCTATATCAGGTACTGTGTGGACGTGTGTGTGTGGACATGTTTAACTATACTTGTGGGGACCAGAAGTCCCTACAAGAATAGTAAACAAATACAAATTTGACCAACTGGGGACATTTTGTTAGTCCCCACAAGGTCAAATGCTATTTCTCGGGGGGTTAGGAGTTAGGGTTAGTTTAAGGGTTATGAGTGAGGGTTAGGATTAAAGTTTGTGTTCAGGTTAGGTTTTGGGGTAAGAGTTATGGTTAGGGGTCAGGGTTTAGGGAAAACAGGATTTTGAATGGGACTGAATTGTGTGTCCCCACAATGTTAGTTACAAAAGACTGTGTGTGTGTTTGTTGTTTGTGTGATACAAGTGAAAGTGAACTAAGTTGGGAGTTTATAGCTTCTGCTGACCAGTGTTTGTGTTTGTCTCAGACCCATGACAACCAGGAGCACCTGGCCATGATGGAGAGAGTACGGGGACCTCTCCCCTCTACGATGATCTGCAAGACCAGGTAACACATGATGACAGTTACACACACACACACACACACACACACACACACACACACACACACACACACACACACACACACACACACACACACACACACACACACACACACACACACACACACACACACACACACACACACACACACACACATACACACTCCCCATAGACACACATACACACTCCCCATAGACACACATACACACTCCTCACAGACACACATACACACTCCTCATAGACACATACACATACACACTCCTCACAGACACACATACACACTCCTCAGAGACACACATACACACTCCTCACAGACACACAAACACACTCCTCACAGACACACATACACACTCCTCACAGACACACATACACACTCCTCAGAGACACACATACACACTCCTCACAGACACACATACACACTCCTCACAGACACACATACACACTCCTCAGAGACACACATACACACTCCTCAGAGACACACATACACACTCCTCAGAGACACACATACACACTCCTCACAGACACACATACACACTCCTCAGAGACACACATACACACTCCTCACAGACACACATACACACTCCTCAGAGACACACATACACACTCCTCAGAGACACACATACACACTCCTCACAGACACACATACACACTCCTCACAGACACACATACACACTCCTCACAGACACACATACACACTCCTCACAGACACACATACACACTCCTCACAGACACACATACACACTCCTCACAGACACACATACACACTCCTCACAGACACACATACACACTCCTCACAGACACACATACACACTCCTCACAGACACACTCCTCACAGACACACATACACACTCCTCACAGACACACATACACACTCCTCACAGACACACATACACACTCCTCACAGAAACACATACACACTCCTCACAGACACACTCCTCACAGACACACATACACACTCCTCACAGACACACATACACACTCCTCACAGACACATATACACACTCCTCACAGACACACATACACACTCCTCACAGACACACATACACACTCCTCACAGACACACTCCTCACAGACACACATACACACTCCTCACAGACACACATACACACTCCTCACAGACACACTCCTCACAGACACACATACACACTCCTCACAGGCACACTCCTCACAGACACACATACACACTCCTCACAGACACACTCCTCAGAGACACACATACACACTCCTCACAGACACACTCCACACAGACACACATACACACTCCTCACAGACACACTCCTCACAGACACACTCCTCACAGACACACATACACACTCCTCACAGACACACTCCTCACAGACACACTCCTCACAGACACACATACACACTCCTCACAGACACACTCCTCACAGACACACTCCTCACAGACACACAGACACACTCCTCACAGACACACTCCTCACAGGCACACTCCTCACAGACACACATACACACTCCTCACATACACACTCCTCACAGACACACTCCTCACAGACACACTCCTCACAGACACACTCCTCACAGACACACTCCTCACAGACACACTCCTCACAGACACACATACACACTCCTCACAGACACACTCCTCACAGACACACTCCTCACAGACACACTCCTCACAGACACACATACACACTCCTCACAGACACACTCATCACAGACACACTCCTCACAGACACACTCCTCACAGAAACACTCCTCACAGACACACATACACACTCCTCACATACACACTCCTCACAGACACACTCCTCACAGACACACATACACACTCCTCACAGACACACTCCTCACATACACACTCCTCACAGACACACTCCTCACAGACACACTCCTCACAGACACACATACACACTCCTCACAGACACACTCCTCACAGACACACTCCTCACAGACACACTCCTCACAGACACACTCCTCACAGACACACTCCTCACAGACACACATACACACTCCTCACAGACACACTCCTCACAGACACACTCCTCACAGACACACTCCTCACAGACACTCAGACACACTCCTCACAGACACACTCCTCACAGACACACTCCTCACAGACACATATACACACTCCTCACAGACACACTCCTCACAGACACACTCCTCACAGACACACATACACACTCCTCACAGACACACTCCTCACAGACACACTCCTCACAGACACACTCCTCACAGACACACATACACACTCCTCACAGACACACTCCTCACATACACACTCCTCACAGACACACTCCTCACAGACACACATACACACTCCTCACAGACACACTCCTCACAGACACACTCCTCACAGACACACATACACACTCCTCACAGACACACTCCTCACAGACACACAGACATACTCCTCACAGACACGCTCCTCACAGACACACTCCTCACAGACACACATACACACTCCTCACAGACACACTCCTCACAGACACACTCCTCACAGACACACATACACACTCCTCACAGACACACTCCTCACAGACACACTCCTCACAGACACACTCCTCACAGACACACATACACACTCCTCACAGACACACTCCTCACAGACACACTCCTCACAGACACACTCCTCACATACACACATACACACTCGTCACAGACACACTCCTCACAGACACACTCCTCACAGACACAC
Organism: Oncorhynchus masou masou; assembly: GCF_036934945.1. NCBI lineage: Eukaryota > Metazoa > Chordata > Actinopteri > Salmoniformes > Salmonidae > Oncorhynchus > Oncorhynchus masou. The sequence continues at coordinate 4,066,536 of NC_088241.1, read as the reverse complement.
ATACACACTCCTCACAGACACACTCCTCACAGACACACATAATACTTAATGTGATTTGTCCTTTCAGGAAGCAGAAGTATTTTCACTGCAGGCGTCTAGACTGGAACGATAACTCCAAGACAGGACGATACGTCAGAGACCACATTAAACCTCTATGGGTAAGTTACCCCTGAGATAAAAACACTCTAACCTGAGACTGGACTGGAACGATAACTCCAAGGCAGGACGATACGTCAGAGACCACATTAAACCTCTATGGGTACGTTACCCCTGAGATAAAGACACTCTAACCTGAGACTGGACTGGAACGATAACTCCAAGACAGGACGATACGTCAAAGACCACATTAAACCTCTATGGGTAAGTTACCCCTGAGATAAAGACACTCTAACCTGAGACTGGACTGGAACGATAACTCCAAGGCAGGACGATACGTCAAAGACCACATTAAACCTCTATGGGTAAGTTACCCCTGAGATAAAGACACTCTAACCTGAGACTGGACTGGAACGATAACTCCAAGGCAGGACGATACGTCAGAGACCACATTAAACCTCTATGGGTAAGTTACCCCTGAGATAAAGACACTCTAACCTGAGACTGGACTGGAACGATAACTCCAAGGCAGGACGATACGTCAAAGACCACATTAAACCTCTATGGGTAAGTTACCCCTGAGATAAAGACACTCTAACCTGAGACTGGACTGGAACGATAACTCCAAGGCAGGACGATACGTCAAAGACCACATTAAACCTCTATGGGTAAGTTACCCCAGAGATAAAGACACTCTAACCTGAGACTGGACTGGAACGATAACTCCAAGGCAGGACGATACGTCAAAGACCACATTAAACCTCTATGGGTAAGTTACCCTGAGATAAAGACACTCTAACCTGAGACTGGACTGGAACGATAACTCCAAGACAGGACGATACGTCAGAGATCACATTAAACCTCTATGGGTAAGTTACCCCTGAGATAAAGACACTCTAACCTGAGGCTGGACTGGAACGATAACTCCAAGACAGGACGATACGTCAAAGACCACATTAAACCTCTATGGGTAAGTTACCCCAGAGATAAAGACACTCTAACCTGAGACTGGACTGGAACGATAACTCCAAGACAGGACGATACGTCAAAGACCACATTAAACCTCTATGGGTAAGTTACCCCTGAGATAAAGACACTCTAACCTGAGACTGGACTGGAACGATAACTCCAAGGCAGGACGATACGTCAAAGACCACATTAAACCTCTATGGGTAAGTTACCCCTGAGATAAAGACACTCTAACCTGAGACTAGACTGGAACGATAACTCCAAGGCAGGACGATACGTCAAAGACCACATTAAACCTCTATGGGTAAGTTACCCCTGAGATAAAGACACTCTAACCTGAGACTGGACTGGAACGATAACTCCAAGGCAGGACGATACGTCAAAGACCACATTAAACCTCTATGGGTAAGTTACCCCTGAGATAAAGACACTCTAACCTGTGACTGGACTGCAACGATAACTCCAAGACAGGACGATACGTCAAAGACCACATTAAACCTCTATGGGTAAGTTACCCCTGAGATAAAGACACTCTAACCTGAGACTGGACTGGAAAGATAACTCCAAGACAGGACGATACGTCAGAGACCACATTAAACCTCTATGGGTAAGTTACCCCTGAGATAAAGACACTCTAACCTGAGACTGGACTGGAACGATAACTCCAAGGCAGGACGATACGTCAAAGACCACATTAAACCTCTATGGGTAAGTTACCCTGAGATAAAGACACTCTAACCTGAGACTGGACTGGAACGATAACTCCAAGGCAGGACGATACGTCAAAGACCACATTAAACCTCTATGGGTAAGTTACCCCAGAGATAAAGACACTCTAACCTGAGACTGGACTGGAACGATAACTCCAAGGCAGGACGATACGTCAAAGACCACATTAAACCTCTATGGGTAAGTTACCCCTGAGATAAAGACACTCTAACCTGAGACTGGACTGGAACGATAACTCCAAGACAGGACGATACGTCAGAGATCACATTAAACCTCTATGGGTAAGTTACCCCTGAGATAAAGACACTCTAACCTGAGGCTGGACTGGAACGATAACTCCAAGACAGGACGATACGTCAAAGACCACATTAAACCTCTATGGGTAAGTTACCCCAGAGATAAAGACACTCTAACCTGAGACTGGACTGGAACGATAACTCCAAGACAGGACGATACGTCAAAGACCACATTAAACCTCTATGGGTAAGTTACCCCTGAGATAAAGACACTCTAACCTGAGGCTGGACTGGAACGATAACTCCAAGACAGGACGATACGTCAAAGACCACATTAAACCTCTATGGGTAAGTTACCCCTGAGATAAAGACACTCTAACCTGAGACTAGACTGGAACGATAACTCCAAGGCAGGACGATACGTCAAAGACCACATTAAACCTCTATGGGTAAGTTACCCCTGAGATAAAGACACTCTAACCTGAGACTGGACTGGAACGATAACTCCAAGGCAGGACGATACGTCAAAGACCACATTAAACCTCTATGGGTAAGTTACCCCTGAGATAAAGACACTCTAACCTGAGACTGGACTGGAAAGATAACTCCAAGACAGGACGATACGTCAGAGACCACATTAAACCTCTATGGGTAAGTTACCCCTGAGATAAAGACACTCTAACCTGAGACTGGACTGGAACGATAACTCCAAGACAGGACGATACGTCAGAGACCACATTAAACCTCTATGGGTAAGTTACCCCTGAGATAAAGACACTCTAACCTGAGACTGGACTGGAACGATAACTCCAAGGCAGGACGATACGTCAAAGACCACATTAAACCTCTATGGGTAAGTTACCCCTGAGATAAAGACACTCTAACCTGAGACTGGACTGGAACGATAACTCCAAGGCAGGACGATACGTCAAAGACCACATTAAACCTCTATGGGTAAGTTACCCCTGAGATAAAGACACTCTAACCTGAGACTGGACTGGAACGATAACTCCAAGGCAGGACGATACGTCAAAGACCACATTAAACCTCTATGGGTAAGTTACCCCAGAGATAAAGACACTCTAACCTGAGACTGGACTGGAACGATAACTCCAAGGCAGGACGATACGTCAAAGACCACATTAAACCTCTATGGGTAAGTTACCCCTGAGATAAAGACACTCTAACCTGAGACTGGACTGGAACGATAACTCCAAGACAGGACGATACGTCAGAGATCACATTAAACCTCTATGGGTAAGTTACCCCTGAGATAAAGACACTCTAACCTGAGGCTGGACTGGAACGATAACTCCAAGACAGGACGATACGTCAAAGACCACATTAAACCTCTATGGGTAAGTTACCCCAGAGATAAAGACACTCTAACCTGAGACTGGACTGGAACGATAACTCCAAGACAGGACGATACGTCAAAGACCACATTAAACCTCTATGGGTAAGTTACCCCTGAGATAAAGACACTCTAACCTGAGACTGGACTGGAACGATAACTCCAAGGCAGGACGATACGTCAAAGACCACATTAAACCTCTATGGGTAAGTTACCCCTGAGATAAAGACACTCTAACCTGAGACTAGACTGGAACGATAACTCCAAGGCAGGACGATACGTCAAAGACCACATTAAACCTCTATGGGTAAGTTACCCCTGAGATAAAGACACTCTAACCTGAGACTGGACTGGAACGATAACTCCAAGGCAGGACGATACGTCAAAGACCACATTAAACCTCTATGGGTAAGTTACCCCTGAGATAAAGACACTCTAACCTGAGACTAGACTGGAACGATAACTCCAAGGCAGGACGATACGTCAAAGACCACATTAAACCTCTATGGGTAAGTTACCCCTGAGATAAAGACACTCTAACCTGAGACTGGACTGGAACGATAACTCCAAGACAGGACGATACGTCAAAGACCACATTAAACCTCTATGGGTAAGTTACCCCTGAGATAAAGACACTCTAACCTGAGGCTGGACTGGAACGATAACTCCAAGGCAGGACGATACGTCAGAGACCACATTAAACCTCTATGGGTAAGTTACCCCTGAGATAAAGACACTCTAACCTGAGACTGGACTGGAACGATAACCACAAGGCAGGACGATACGTCAGAGACCACATTAAACCTCTATGGGTAAGTTACCCCTGAGATAAAGACACTCTAACCTGAGACTGGACTGGAACGATAACTCCAAGGCAGGACGATACGTCAAAGACCACATTAAACCTCTATGGGTAAGTTACCCCTGAGATAAAGACACTCTAACCTGAGACTGGACTGGAACGATAACTCCAAGACAGGACGATACGTCAAAGACCACATTAAACCTCTATGGGTAAGTTACCCCTGAGATAAAGACACTCTAACCTGAGACTGGACTGGAACGATAACTCCAAGGCAGGACGATACGTCAAAGACCACATTAAACCTCTATGGGTAAGTTACCCCTGAGATAAAGACACTCTAACCTGAGACTGGACTGGAACGATAACTCCAAGACAGGACGATACGTCAAAGACCACATTAAACCTCTATGGGTAAGTTACCCCTGAGATAAAGACACTCTAACCTGAGGCTGGACTGGGACGATAACTCCAAGACAGGACGATACGTCAAAGACCACATTAAACCTCTATGGGTAAGTTACCCCTGAGATAAAGACACTAACCTGAGACTGGACTGGAACGATAACTCCAAGGCAGGACGATACGTCAAAGACCACATTAAACCTCTATGGGTAAGTTACCCCTGAGATAAAGACACTCTAACCTGAGGCTGGACTGGAACGATAACTCCAAGGCAGGACGATACGTCAGAGACCACATTAAACCTCTATGGGTAAGTTAACCCCTGAGATAAAGACACTCTAACCTGAGGCTGGACTGGAACGATAACTCCAAGGCAGGACGATACGTCAAAGACCACATTAAACCTCTATGGGTAAGTTACCCCAGAGATAAAGACACTCTAACCTGAGACTGGACTGGAACGATAACTCCAAGACAGGACGATACGTCAAAGACCACATTAAACCTCTATGGGTAAGTTACCCCTGAGATAAAGACACTCTAACCTGAGACTGGACTGGAACGATAACTCCAAGGCAGGACGATACGTCAAAGACCACATTAAACCTCTATGGGTAAGTTACCCCTGAGATAAAGACACTCTAACCTGAGACTGGACTGGAACGATAACTCCAAGGCAGGACGATACGTCAAAGACCACATTAAACCTCTATGGGTAAGTTACCCCTGAGATAAAGACACTCTAACCTGAGACTGGACTGGAACGATAACTCCAAGGCAGGACGATACGTCAGAGACCACATTAAACCTCTATGGGTAAGTTACCCCTGAGATAAAGACACTCTAACCTGAGACTGGACTGGAACGATAACTCCAAGACAGGACGATACGTCAAAGACCACATTAAACCTCTATGGGTAAGTTACCCCTGAGATAAAGACACTCTAACCTGAGACTGGACTGGAACGATAACTCCAAGACAGGACGATACGTCAAAGACCACATTAAACCTCTATGGGTAAGTTACCCCTGAGATAAAGACACTAACCTGAGACTGGACTGGAACGATAACTCCAAGGCAGGACGATACGTCAAAGACCACATTAAACCTCTATGGGTAAGTTACCCCTGAGATAAAGACACTCTAACCTGAGACTGGACTGGAACGATAACTCCAAGGCAGGACGATACGTCAAAGACCACATTAAACCTCTATGGGTAAGTTACCCCTGAGATAAAGACACTCTAACCTGAGGCTGGACTGGAACGATAACTCCAAGGCAGGACGATACGTCAGAGACCACATTAAACCTCTATGGGTAAGTTACCCCTGAGATAAAGACACTCTAACCTGAGGCTGGACTGGAACGATAACTCCAAGGCAGGACGATACGTCAAAGACCACATTAAACCTCTATGGGTAAGTTACCCCAGAGATAAAGACACTCTAACCTGAGACTGGACTGGAACGATAACTCCAAGACAGGACGATACGTCAAAGACCACATTAAACCTCTATGGGTAAGTTACCCCTGAGATAAAGACACTCTAACCTGAGACTGGACTGGAACGATAACTCCAAGGCAGGACGATACGTCAAAGACCACATTAAACCTCTATGGGTAAGTTACCCCTGAGATAAAGACACTCTAACCTGAGACTGGACTGGAACGATAACTCCAAGGCAGGACGATACGTCAGAGACCACATTAAACCTCTATGGGTAAGTTACCCCTGAGATAAAGACACTCTAACCTGAGACTGGACTGGAACGATAACTCCAAGGCAGGATGATACGTCAAAGACCACATTAAACCTCTATGGGTAAGTTACCCCTGAGATAAAGACACTCTAACCTGAGACTAGACTGGAACGATAACTCCAAGGCAGGACGACACGTCAAAGACCACATTAAACCTCTATGGGTAAGTTACCCCTGAGATAAAGACACTCTAACCTGAGACTGGACTGGAACGATAACTCCAAGACAGGACGATACGTCAAAGACCACATTAAACCTCTATGGGTAAGTTACCCCTGAGATAAAGACACTCTAACCTGAGACTGGACTGGAACGATAACTCCAAGGCAGGATGATACGTCAAAGACCACATTAAACCTCTATGGGTAAGTTACCCCTGAGATAAAGACACTCTAACCTGAGACTGGACTGGAACGATAACTCCAAGGCAGGACGATACGTCAGAGACTACATTAAACCTCTATGGGTAAGTTACCCCTGAGATAAAGACACTCTAACCTGAGACTGGACTGGAACGATAACTCCAAGGCAGGACGATTCGTCAGTACCACATTAAACCTCTATGGGTAAGTTACCCCTGAGATAAAGACACTCTAACCTGAGGCTGGACTGGAACGATAACTCCAAGACAGGACGATACGTCAAAGACCACATTAAACCTCTATGGGTAAGTTACCCCAGAGATAAAGACACTCTAACCTGAGACTGGACTGGAACGTTAACTCCAAGGCAGGACGACACGTCAAAGACCACATTAAACCTCTATGGGTAAGTTACCCCTGAGATAAAGACACTCTAACCTGAGACTGGACTGGAACGATAACTCCAAGGCAGGACGATACGTCAAAGACCACATTAAACCTCTATGGGTAAGTTACCCCTGAGATAAAGACACTCTAACCTGAGACTGGACTGGAACGATAACTCCAAGGCAGGACGATACGTCAAAGACCACATTAAACCTCTATGGGTAAGTTACCCCTGAGATAAAGACACTCTAACCTGAGACTAGACTGGAACGCTAACTCCAAGGCAGGACGATACGTCAAAGACCACATTAAACCTCTATGGGTAAGTTACCCCTGAGATAAAGACACTCTAACCTGAGACTGGACTGGAACGATAACTCCAAGGCAGGACGATACGTCAGAGACCACATTAAACCTCTATGGGTAAGTTACCCCTGAGATAAAGACACTCTAACCTGAGACTGGACTGGAACGATAACCACAAGGCAGGACGATACGTCAGAGACCACATTAAACCTCTATGGGTAAGTTACCCCTGAGATAAAGACACTCTAACCTGAGACTGGACTGGAACAATAACTCCAAGGCAGGACGATACGTCAAAGACCACATTAAACCTCTATGGGTAAGTTACCCCTGAGATAAAGACACTCTAACCTGAGACTGGACTGGAACGATAACTCCAAGACAGGACGATACGTCAAAGACCACATTAAACCTCTATGGGTAAGTTACCCCTGAGATAAAGACACTCTAACCTGAGACTGGACTGGAACGATAACTCCAAGGCAGGACGATACGTCAAAGACCACATTAAACCTCTATGGGTAAGTTACCCCTGAGATAAAGACACTCTAACCTGAGACTGGACTGGAACGATAACTCCAAGGCAGGACGATACGTCAAAGACCACATTAAACCTCTATGGGTAAGTTACCCCTGAGATAAAAGACACTCTAACCTGAGACTGGACTGGAACGATAACTCCAAGGCAGGACGATTCGTCAGTACCACATTAAACCTCTATGGGTAAGTTACCCCTGAGATAAAGACACTCTAACCTGAGACTGGACTGGAACGATAACTCCAAGGCATTACGATACGTCAAAGACCACATTAAACCTCTATGGGTAAGTTACCCCTGAGATAAAGACACTCTAACCTGAGACTGGACTGGAACGATAACTCCAAGGCAGGACGATTCGTCAGTACCACATTAAACCTCTATGGGTAAGTTACCCTGAGATAAAGACACTCTAACCTGAGACTGGACTGGAACGATAACTCCAAGGCAGGACGATTTGTCAGTACCACATTAAACCTCTATGGGTAAGTTACCCCTGAGATAAAGACACTCTAACCTGAGACTGGACTGGAACGATAACTCCAAGACAGGACGATACGTCAAAGACCACATTAAACCTCTATGGGTAAGTTACCCCAGAGATAAAGACACTCTAACCTGAGACTGGACTGGAACGATAACTCCAAGACAGGACAATACGTCAAAGACCACATTAAACCTCTATGGGTAAGTTACCCCTGAGATAAAGACACTAACCTGAGACTGGACTGGAACGATAACTCCAAGGCAGGACGATACGTCAAAGACCACATTAAACCTCTATGGGTAAGTTACCCCTGAGATAAAGACACTCTAACCTGAGACTGGACTGGAACGATAACTCCAAGACAGGACGATACGTCAAAGACCACATTAAACCTCTATGGGTAAGTTACCCCTGAGATAAAGACACTCTAAGCTGAGACTGGACTGGAACGATAACTCCAAGACAGGACGATACGTCAGAGACCACATTAAACCTCTATGGGTAAGTTACCCCTGAGATAAAGTCACTCTAACCTGAGACTGGACTGGAACGATAACTCCAAGACAGGGCGATACGTCAAAGACCACATTAAACCTCTATGGGTAAGTTACCCCAGAGATAAAGACACTCTAACCTGAGACTGGACTGGAACGATAACTCCAAGACAGGACGATACGTCAAAGACCACATTAAACCTCTATGGGTAAGTTACCCCTGAGATAAAGACACTCTAACCTGAGACTGGACTGGAACGACAACTCCAAGGCAGGACGATACGTCAAAGACCACATTAAACCTCTATGGGTAAGATACCCCTGAGATAAAGACACTCTAACCTGAGACTGGACTGGAACGATAACTCCAAGGCAGGACGATTCGTCAGTACCACATTAAACCTCTATGGGTAAGTTACCCCTGAGATAAAGACACTCTAACCTGAGACTGGACTGGAACGATAACTCCAAGGCATTACGATACGTCAAAGACCACATTAAACCTCTATGGGTAAGTTACCCCTGAGATAAAGACACTCTAACCTGAGACTGGACTGGAACGATAACTCCAAGGCAGGACGATTCGTCAGTACCACATTAAACCTCTATGGGTAAGTTACCCCTGAGATAAAGACACTCTAACCTGAGACTGGACTGGAACGATAACTCCAAGGCAGGACGATTTGTCAGTACCACATTAAACCTCTATGGGTAAGTTACCCCTGAGATAAAGACACTCTAACCTGAGACTGGACTGGAACGATAACTCCAAGGCAGGACGATACGTCAAAGACCACATTAAACCTCTATGGGTAAGTTACCCCTGAGATAAAGACACTCTAACCTGAGACTGGACTGGAACGATAACTCCAAGACAGGACGATACGTCAAAGACCACATTAAACCTCTATGGGTAAGTTACCCCAGAGATAAAGACACTCTAACCTGAGACTGGACTGGAACGATAACTCCAAGACAGGACAATACGTCAAAGACCACATTAAACCTCTATGGGTAAGTTACCCCTGAGATAAAGACACTAACCTGAGACTGGACTGGAACGATAACTCCAAGGCAGGACGATACGTCAAAGACCACATTAAACCTCTATGGGTAAGTTACCCCTGAGATAAAGACACTCTAACCTGAGACTGGACTGGAACGATAACTCCAAGACAGGACGATACGTCAAAGACCACATTAAACCTCTATGGGTAAGTTACCCCTGAGATAAAGACACTCTAACCTGAGACTGGACTGGAACGATAACTCCAAGACAGGACGATACGTCAGAGACCACATTAAACCTCTATGGGTAAGTTACCCCTGAGATAAAGTCACTCTAACCTGAGACTGGACTGGAACGATAACTCCAAGACAGGACGATACGTCAAAGACCACATTAAACCTCTATGGGTAAGTTACCCCAGAGATAAAGACACTCTAACCTGAGACTGGACTGGAACGATAACTCCAAGACAGGACGATACGTCAAAGACCACATTAAACCTCTATGGGTAAGTTACCCCTGAGATAAAGACACTCTAACCTGAGACTGGACTGGAACGACAACTCCAAGGCAGGACGATACGTCAAAGACCACATTAAACCTCTATGGGTAAGTTACCCCTGAGATAAAGACACTCTAACCTGAGACTGGACTGGAACGAAAACTCCAAGACAGGACGATACGTCAGAGACCACATTAAACCTCTATGGGTAAGTTACCCCTGAGATAAAGACACTCTAACCTGAGACTGGACTGGAACGATAACTCCAAGACAGGACGATACGTCAAAGACCACATTAAACCTCTATGGGTAAGTTACCCCAGAGATAAAGACACTCTAACCTGAGACTGGACTGGAACGATAACTCCAAGACAGGACGATACGTCAAAGACCACATTAAACCTCTATGGGTAAGTTACCCCTGAGATAAAGACACTCTAACCTGAGACTGGACTGGAACGACAACTCCAAGGCAGGACGATACGTCAAAGACCACATTAAACCTCTATGGGTAAGTTACCCCTGAGATAAAGACACTCTAACCTGAGACTGGACTGGAACGATAACTCCAAGACAGGACGATACGTCAGAGACCACATTAAACCTCTATGGGTAAGTTACCCCTGAGATAAAGACACTCTAACCTGAGACTGGACTGGAACGATAACTCCAAGGCAGGACGATACGTCAAAGACCACATTAAACCTCTATGGGTAAGTTACCCCTGAGATAAAGACACTCTAACCTGAGACTGGACTGGAACGATAACTCCAAGACAGGACGATTCGTCAAAGACCACATTAAACCTCTATGGGTAAGTTACCCCTGAGATAAAGACACTCTAACCTGAGACTGGACTGGAACGATAACTCCAAGGCAGGACGATACGTCAAAGACCACATTAAACCTCTATGGGTAAGTTACCCCTGAGATAAAGACACTCTAACCTGAGACTGGACTGGAACGATAACTCCAAGGCAGGACGATACGTCAAAGACCACATTAAACCTCTATGGGTAAGTTACCCCTGAGATAAAGACACTCTAACCTGAGACTGGACTGGAACGATAACTCCAAGGCAGGACGATACGTCAAAGACCACATTAAACCTCTATGGGTAAGTTACCCCTGAGATAAAGACACTCTAACCTGAGACTGTACTGGAACGATAATTCCAAGGCAGGACGATACGTCAAAGACCACATTAAACCTCTATGGGTAAGTTACCCCTGAGATAAAGACACTCTAACCTGAGACTAGACTGGAACGATAACTCCAAGGCAGGACGATACGTCAAAGACCACAATTAACCTCTATGGGTAAGTTACCCCTGAGATAAAGACACTCTAACCTGAGACTGGACTGGAACGATAACTCCAAGGCAGGACGATACGTCAAAGACCACATTAAACCTCTATGGGTAAGTTACCCCTGAGAAAAAGACACTCTAACCTGAGACTGGACTGGAACGATAACTCCAAGGCAGGACGATACGTCAAAGACCACATTAAACCTCTATGGGTAAGTTACCCCTGAGATAAAGACACTCTAACCTGAGACTGGACTGGAACGATAACTCCAAGGCAGGACGATTCGTCAGTACCACATTAAACCTCTATGGGTAAGTTACCCTGAGATAAAGACACTCTAACCTGAGACTGGACTGGAACGATAACTCCAAGGCAGGACGATACGTCAAAGACCACATTAAACCTCTATGGGTAAGTTACCCCTGAGATAAAGACACTCTAACCTGAGACTGGACTGGAACGATAACTCCAAGGCAGGACGATTCGTCAGTACCACATTAAACCTCTATGGGTAAGTTACCCCTGAGATAAAGACACTCTAACCTGAGACTGGACTGGAACGATAACTCCAAGGCAGGACGATTCGTCAGTACCACATTAAACCTCTATGGGTAAGTTACCCCTGAGATAAAGACACTCTAACCTGAGACTGGACTGGAACGATAACTCCAAGACAGGACGATACGTCAAAGACCACATTAAACCTCTATGGGTAAGTTACCCCAGAGATAAAGACACTCTAACCTGAGACTGGACTGGAACGATAACTCCAAGACAGGACAATACGTCAAAGACCACATTAAACCTCTATGGGTAAGTTACCCCTGAGATAAAGACACTAACCTGAGACTGGACTGGAACGATAACTCCAAGGCAGGACGATACGTCAAAGACCACATTAAACCTCTATGGGTAAGTTACCCCTGAGATAAAGACACTCTAACCTGAGACTGGACTGGAACGATAACTCCAAGACAGGACGATACGTCAAAGACCACATTAAACCTCTATGGGTAAGTTACCCCAGCGATAAAGACACTCTAACCTGAGACTGGACTGGAACGATAACTCCAAGACAGGACGATACGTCAAAGACCACATTAAACCTCTATGGGTAAGTTACCCCTGAGATAAAGACACTCTAACCTGAGACTGTACTGGAATGATAACTCCAAGGCAGGACGATACGTCAAAGACCACATTAAACCTCTATGGGTAAGTTACCCCTGAGATAAAGACACTCTAACCTGAGACTGGACTGGAACGATAACTCCAAGACAGGACGATACGTCAGAGACCACATTAAACCTCTATGGGTAAGTTACCCCTGAGATAAAGACACTCTAACCTGAGACTGGACTGGAACGACAACTCCAAGGCAGGACGATACGTCAAAGACCACATTAAACCTCTATGGGTAAGTTACCCCTGAGATAAAGACACTCTAACCTGAGACTGGACTGGAACGATAACTCCAAGGCAGGACGATACGTCAAAGACCACATTAAACCTCTATGGGTAAGTTACCCCTGAGATAAAGACACTCTAACCTGAGACTGTACTGGAATGATAACTCCAAGGCAGGACGATACGTCAAAGACCACATTAAACCTCTATGGGTAAGTTACCCTGAGATAAAGACACTCTAACCTGAGACTGGACTGGAACGATAACTCCAAGACAGGACGATACGTCAGAGACCACATTAAACCTCTATGGGTAAGTTACCCCTGAGATAAAGACACTCTAACCTGAGACTGGACTGGAACGATAACTCCAAGGCAGGACGATACGTCAAAGACCACATTAAACCTCTATGGGTAAGAAACCCCTGAGATAAAGACACTCTAACCTGAGACTGGACTGGAACGACAACTCCAAGGCAGGACGATACGTCAAAGACCACATTAAACCTCTATGGGTAAGTTACCCCTGAGATAAAGACACTCTAACCTGAGACTGGACTGGAACGATAACTCCAAGACAGGACGATACGTCAGAGACCACATTAAACCTCTATGGGTAAGTTACCCCTGAGATAAAGACACTCTAACCTGAGACTGGACTGGAACGATAACTCCAAGGCAGGACGATACGTCAAAGACCACATTAAACCTCTATGGGTAAGTTACCCCTGAGATAAAGACACTCTAACCTGAGACTGGACTGGAACGATAACTCCAAGGCAGGACGATACGTCAAAGACCACATTAAACCTCTATGGGTAAGTTACCCCTGAGATAAAGACACTCTAACCTGAGACTGGACTGGAACGATAACTCCAAGACAGGACGATTCGTCAAAGACCACATTAAACCTCTATGGGTAAGTTACCCTGAGATAAAGACACTCTAACCTGAGACTGGACTGGAACGATAACTCCAAGGCAGGACGATAAGTCAAAGACCACATTAAACCTCTATGGGTAAGTTACCCCTGAGATAAAGACACTCTAACCTGAGACTGGACTGGAACGATAACTCCAAGGCAGGACGATACGTCAAAGACCACATTAAACCTCTATGGGTAAGTTACCCCTGAGATAAAGACACTCTAACCTGAGACTGGACTGGAACGATAACTCCAAGACAGGACGATACGTCAGAGACCACATTAAACCTCTATGGGTAAGTTACCCTGAGATAAAGACACTCTAACCTGAGACTGGACTGGAACGATAACTCCAAGGCAGGACGATACGTCAAAGACCACATTAAACCTCTATGGGTAAGTTACCCCTGAGATAAAGACACTCTAACCTGAGACTGGACTGGAACGATAACTCCAAGGCAGGACGATACGTCAAAGACCACATTAAACCTCTATGGGTAAGTTACCCCTGATATAAAGACACTCTAACCTGAGACTGGACTGGAACGATAACTCCAAGGCAGGACGATACGTCAAAGACCACATTAAACCTCTATGGGTAAGTTACCCCTGAGATAAAGACACTCTAACCTGAGACTGGACTGGAACGATAACTCCAAGGCAGGACGATACGTCAAAGACCACATTAAACCTCTATGGGTAAGTTACCCCTGAGATAAAGACACTCTAACCTGAGACTGTACTGGAACGATAACTCCAAGGCAGGACGATACGTCAAAGACCACATTAAACCTCTATGGGTAAGTTACCCCTGAGATAAAGACACTCTAGCCTGAGACTAGACTGGAACGATAACTCCAAGGCAGGACGATACGTCAAAGACCACATTAAACCTCTATGGGTAAGTTACCCCTGAGATAAAGACACTCTAACCTGAGACTGGACTGGAACGATAACTCCAAGGCAGGACGATACGTCAAAGACCACATTAAACCTCTATGGGTAAGTTACCCCTGAGATAAAGACACTCTAACCTGAGACTGGACTGGAACGATAACTCCAAGGCAGGACGATACGTCAAAGACCACATTAAACCTCTATGGGTAAGTTACCCCTGAGATAAAGACACTCTAACCTGAGACTGGACTGGAACGATAACTCCAAGGCAGGACGATACGTCAGTACCACATTAAACCTCTATGGGTAAGTTACCCCTGAGATAAAGACACTCTAACCTGAGACTGGACTGGAACGATAACTCCAAGGCAGGACGATACGTCAAAGACCATATTAAACCTCTATGGGTAAGTTACCCCTGAGATAAAGACACTCTAACCTGAGACTGGACTGGAACGATAACTCCAAGGCAGGACGATTCGTCAGTACCACATTAAACCTCTATGGGTAAGTTACCCCTGAGATAAAGACACTCTAACCTGAGACTGGACTGGAACGATAACTCCAAGACAGGACGATACGTCAGAGACCACATTAAACCTCTATGGGTAAGTTACCCCTGAGATAAAGACACTCTAACCTGAGACTGGACTGGAACGATAACTCCAAGGCAGGACGATACGTCAAAGACCACATTAAACCTCTATGGGTAAGAAACCCCTGAGATAAAGACACTCTAACCTGAGACTGGACTGGAACGACAACTCCAAGGCAGGACGATACGTCAAAGACCACATTAAACCTCTATGGGTAAGTTACCCCTGAGATAAAGACACTCTAACCTGAGACTGGACTGGAACGATAACTCCAAGACAGGACGATACGTCAGAGACCACATTAAACCTCTATGGGTAAGTTACCCCTGAGATAAAGACACTCTAACCTGAGACTGGACTGGAACGATAACTCCAAGGCAGGACGATACGTCAAAGACCACATTAAACCTCTATGGGTAAGTTACCCCTGAGATAAAGACACTCTAACCTGAGACTGGACTGGAACGATAACTCCAAGGCAGGACGATACGTCAAAGACCACATTAAACCTCTATGGGTAAGTTACCCCTGAGATAAAGACACTCTAACCTGAGACTGGACTGGAACGATAACTCCAAGACAGGACGATTCGTCAAAGACCACATTAAACCTCTATGGGTAAGTTACCCCTGAGATAAAGACACTCTAACCTGAGACTGGACTGGAACGATAACTCCAAGGCAGGACGATAAGTCAAAGACCACATTAAACCTCTATGGGTAAGTTACCCCTGAGATAAAGACACTCTAACCTGAGACTGGACTGGAACGATAACTCCAAGGCAGGACGATACGTCAAAGACCACATTAAACCTCTATGGGTAAGTTACCCCTGAGATAAAGACACTCTAACCTGAGACTGGACTGGAACGATAACTCCAAGACAGGACGATACGTCAGAGACCACATTAAACCTCTATGGGTAAGTTACCCCTGAGATAAAGACACTCTAACCTGAGACTGGACTGGAACGATAACTCCAAGGCAGGACGATACGTCAAAGACCACATTAAACCTCTATGGGTAAGTTACCCCTGAGATAAAGACACTCTAACCTGAGACTGGACTGGAACGATAACTCCAAGGCAGGACGATACGTCAAAGACCACATTAAACCTCTATGGGTAAGTTACCCCTGATATAAAGACACTCTAACCTGAGACTGGACTGGAACGATAACTCCAAGGCAGGACGATACGTCAAAGACCACATTAAACCTCTATGGGTAAGTTACCCCTGAGATAAAGACACTCTAACCTGAGACTGGACTGGAACGATAACTCCAAGGCAGGACGATACGTCAAAGACCACATTAAACCTCTATGGGTAAGTTACCCCTGAGATAAAGACACTCTAACCTGAGACTGTACTGGAACGATAACTCCAAGGCAGGACGATACGTCAAAGACCACATTAAACCTCTATGGGTAAGTTACCCCTGAGATAAAGACACTCTAACCTGAGACTAGACTGGAACGATAACTCCAAGGCAGGACGATACGTCAAAGACCACATTAAACCTCTATGGGTAAGTTACCCCTGAGATAAAGACACTCTAACCTGAGACTGGACTGGAACGATAACTCCAAGGCAGGACGATACGTCAAAGACCACATTAAACCTCTATGGGTAAGTTACCCCTGAGATAAAGACACTCTAACCTGAGACTGGACTGGAACGATAACTCCAAGGCAGGACGATACGTCAAAGACCACATTAAACCTCTATGGGTAAGTTACCCCTGAGATAAAGACACTCTAACCTGAGACTGGACTGGAACGATAACTCCAAGGCAGGACGATACGTCAGTACCACATTAAACCTCTATGGGTAAGTTACCCCTGAGATAAAGACACTCTAACCTGAGACTGGACTGGAACGATAACTCCAAGGCAGGACGATACGTCAAAGACCATATTAAACCTCTATGGGTAAGTTACCCCTGAGATAAAGACACTCTAACCTGAGACTGGACTGGAACGATAACTCCAAGGCAGGACGATTCGTCAGTACCACATTAAACCTCTATGGGTAAGTTACCCCTGAGATAAAGACACTCTAACCTGAGACTGGACTGGAACGATAACTCCAAGGCAGGACGATTCGTCAGTACCACATTAAACCTCTATGGGTAAGTTACCCCTGAGATAAAGACACTCTAACCTGAGACTGGACTGGAACGATAACTCCAAGACAGGACGATACGTCAAAGACCACATTAAACCTCTATGGGTAAGTTACCCCAGAGATAAAGACACTCTAACCTGAGACTGGACTGGAACGATAACTCCAAGACAGGACAATACGTCAAAGACCACATTAAACCTCTATGGGTAAGTTACCCCTGAGATAAAGACACTAACCTGAGACTGGACTGGAACGATAACTCCAAGGCAGGACGATACGTCAAAGACCACATTAAACCTCTATGGGTAAGTTACCCCTGAGATAAAGACACTCTAACCTGAGACTGGACTGGAACGATAACTCCAAGACAGGACGATATGTCAGAGACCACATTAAACCTCTATGGGTAAGTTACCCCTGAGATAAAGACACTCTAACCTGAGACTGGACTGGAACGATAACTCCAAGGCAGGACGATACGTCAAAGACCACATTAAACCTCTATGGGTAAGTTACCCCTGATATAAAGACACTCTAACCTGAGACTGGACTGGAACGATAACTCCAAGGCAGGACGATACGTCAAAGACCACATTAAACCTCTATGGGTAAGTTACCCCTGAGATAAAGACACTCTAACCTGAGACTGGACTGGAACGATAACTCCAAGGCAGGACGATACGTCAAAGACCACATTAAACCTCTATGGGTAAGTTACCCCTGAGATAAAGACACTCTAACCTGAGACTGTACTGGAACGATAACTCCAAGGCAGGACGATACGTCAAAGACCACATTAAACCTCTATGGGTAAGTTACCCCTGAGATAAAGACACTCTAACCTGAGACTAGACTGGAACGATAACTCCAAGGCAGGACGATACGTCAAAGACCACATTAAACCTCTATGGGTAAGTTACCCCTGAGATAAAGACACTCTAACCTGAGACTGGACTGGAACGATAACTCCAAGGCAGGACGATACGTCAAAGACCACATTAAACCTCTATGGGTAAGTTACCCCTGAGATAAAGACACTCTAACCTGAGACTGGACTGGAACGATAACTCCAAGGCAGGACGATACGTCAAAGACCACATTAAACCTCTATGGGTAAGTTACCCCTGAGATAAAGACACTCTAACCTGAGACTGGACTGGAACGATAACTCCAAGGCAGGACGATACGTCAGTACCACATTAAACCTCTATGGGTAAGTTACCCCTGAGATAAAGACACTCTAACCTGAGACTGGACTGGAACGATAACTCCAAGGCAGGACGATACGTCAAAGACCATATTAAACCTCTATGGGTAAGTTACCCTGAGATAAAGACACTCTAACCTGAGACTGGACTGGAACGATAACTCCAAGGCAGGACGATTCGTCAGTACCACATTAAACCTCTATGGGTAAGTTACCCCTGAGATAAAGACACTCTAACCTGAGACTGGACTGGAACGATAACTCCAAGGCAGGACGATTCGTCAGTACCACATTAAACCTCTATGGGTAAGTTACCCCTGAGATAAAGACACTCTAACCTGAGACTGGACTGGAACGATAACTCCAAGACAGGACGATACGTCAAAGACCACATTAAACCTCTATGGGTAAGTTACCCCAGAGATAAAGACACTCTAACCTGAGACTGGACTGGAACGATAACTCCAAGACAGGACAATACGTCAAAGACCACATTAAACCTCTATGGGTAAGTTACCCCTGAGATAAAGACACTAACCTGAGACTGGACTGGAACGATAACTCCAAGGCAGGACGATACGTCAAAGACCACATTAAACCTCTATGGGTAAGTTACCCCTGAGATAAAGACACTCTAACCTGAGACTGGACTGGAACGATAACTCCAAGGCAGGACGATACGTCAAAGACCACATTAAACCTCTATGGGTAAGTTACCCCTGAGATAAAGACACTCTAACCTGAGACTGGACTGGAACGATAACTCCAAGACAGGACGATACGTCAAAGACCACATTAAACCTCTATGGGTAAGTTACCCCTGAGATAAAGACACTCTAACCTGAGACTGGACTGGAACGACAACTCCAAGGCAGGACGATACGTCAAAGACCACATTAAACCTCTATGGGTAAGAAACCCCTGAGATAAAGACACTCTAACCTGAGACTGGACTGGAACGATAACTCCAAGGCAGGACGATACGTCAAAGACCACATTAAACCTCTATGGGTAAGTTACCCCTGAGATAAAGACACTCTAACCTGAGACTGGACTGGAACGATAACTCCAAGACAGGACGATACGTCAGAGACCACATTAAACCTCTATGGGTAAGTTACCCCTGAGATAAAGACACTCTAACCTGAGACTGGACTGGAACGATAACTCCAAGGCAGGACGATACGTCAAAGACCACATTAAACCTCTATGGGTAAGTTACCCCTGAGATAAAGACACTCTAACCTGAGACTGGACTGGAACGATAACTCCAAGACAGGACGATTCGTCAAAGACCACATTAAACCTCTATGGGTAAGTTACCCCTGAGATAAAGACACTCTAACCTGAGACTGGACTGGAACGATAACTCCAAGGCAGGACGATACGTCAAAGACCACATTAAACCTCTATGGGTAAGTTACCCTGAGATAAAGACACTCTAACCTGAGACTAGACTGGAACGATAACTCCAAGGCAGGACGATACGTCAAAGACCACATTAAACCTCTATGGGTAAGTTACCCCTGAGATAAAGACACTCTAACCTGAGACTGGACTGGAACGATAACTCCAAGGCAGGACGATACGTCAAAGACCACATTAAACCTCTATGGGTAAGTTACCCCTGAGATAAAGACACTCTAACCTGAGACTGGACTGGAACGATAACTCCAAGGCAGGACGATACGTCAAAGACCACATTAAACCTCTATGGGTAAGTTACCCCTGAGATAAAGACACTCTAACCTGAGACTGGACTGGAACGATAACTCCAAGGCAGGACGATACGTCAGTACCACATTAAACCTCTATGGGTAAGTTACCCCTGAGATAAAGACACTCTAACCTGAGACTGGACTGGAACGATAACTCCAAGGCAGGACGATACGTCAAAGACCATATTAAACCTCTATGGGTAAGTTACCCCTGAGATAAAGACACTCTAACCTGAGACTGGACTGGAACGATAACTCCAAGGCAGGACGATTCGTCAGTACCACATTAAACCTCTATGGGTAAGTTACCCCTGAGATAAAGACACTCTAACCTGAGACTGGACTGGAACGATAACTCCAAGGCAGGACGATTCGTCAGTACCACATTAAACCTCTATGGGTAAGTTACCCCTGAGATAAAGACACTCTAACCTGAGACTGGACTGGAACGATAACTCCAAGACAGGACGATACGTCAAAGACCACATTAAACCTCTATGGGTAAGTTACCCCAGAGATAAAGACACTCTAACCTGAGACTGGACTGGAACGATAACTCCAAGACAGGACAATACGTCAAAGACCACATTAAACCTCTATGGGTAAGTTACCCTGAGATAAAGACACTAACCTGAGACTGGACTGGAACGATAACTCCAAGGCAGGACGATACGTCAAAGACCACATTAAACCTCTATGGGTAAGTTACCCCTGAGATAAAGACACTCTAACCTGAGACTGGACTGGAACGATAACTCCAAGGCAGGACGATACGTCAAAGACCACATTAAACCTCTATGGGTAAGTTACCCCTGAGATAAAGACACTCTAACCTGAGACTGGACTGGAACGATAACTCCAAGACAGGACGATACGTCAAAGACCACATTAAACCTCTATGGGTAAGTTACCCCTGAGATAAAGACACTCTAACCTGAGACTGGACTGGAACGATAACTCCAAGACAGGACGATACGTCAGAGACCACATTAAACCTCTATGGGTAAGTTACCCCTGAGATAAAGACACTCTAACCTGAGACTGGACTGGAACGATAACTCCAAGACAGGACGATACGTCAAAGACCACATTAAACCTCTATGGGTAAGTTACCCCAGAGATAAAGACACTCTAACCTGAGACTGGACTGGAACGATAACTCCAAGACAGGACGATACGTCAAAGACCACATTAAACCTCTATGGGTAAGTTACCCCTGAGATAAAGACACTCTAACCTGAGACTGGACTGGAACGACAACTCCAAGGCAGGACGATACGTCAAAGACCACATTAAACCTCTATGGGTAAGAAACCCCTGAGATAAAGACACTCTAACCTGAGACTGGACTGGAACGATAACTCCAAGGCAGGACGATACGTCAAAGACCACATTAAACCTCTATGGGTAAGTTACCCCTGAGATAAAGACACTCTAACCTGAGACTGGACTGGAACGATAACTCCAAGGCAGGACGATTCGTCAAAGACCACATTAAACCTCTATGGGTAAGTTACCCCTGAGATAAAGACACTCTAACCTGAGACTGGACTGGAACGATAACTCCAAGGCAGGACGATACGTCAAAGACCACATTAAACCTCTATGGGTAAGTTACCCCTGAGATAAAGACACTCTAACCTGAGACTGGACTGGAACGATAACTCCAAGGCAGGACGATACGTCAAAGACCACATTAAACCTCTATGGGTAAGTTACCCCTGAGATAAAGACACTCTAACCTGAGACTGGACTGGAACGATAACTCCAAGGCAGGACGATACGTCAAAGACCACATTAAACCTCTATGGGTAAGTTACCCCTGAGATAAAGACACTCTAACCTGAGACTGGACTGGAACGATAACTCCAAGACAGGACGATTCGTCAAAGACCACATTAAACCTCTATGGGTAAGTTACCCCTGAGATAAAGACACTCTAACCTGAGACTGGACTGGAACGATAACTCCAAGGCAGGACGATACGTCAAAGACCACATTAAACCTCTATGGGTAAGTTACCCCTGAGATAAAGACACTCTAACCTGAGACTGGACTGGAACGATAACTCCAAGGCAGGACGATACGTCAAAGACCACATTAAACCTCTATGGGTAAGTTACCCCTGAGATAAAGACACTCTAACCTGAGACTGGACTGGAACGATAACTCCAAGGCAGGACGATACGTCAAAGACCACATTAAACCTCTATGGGTAAGTTACCCCTGAGATAAAGACACTCTAACCTGAGACTGGACTGGAACGATAACTCCAAGGCAGGACGATTCGTCAGTACCACATTAAACCTCTATGGGTAAGTTACCCCTGAGATAAAGACACTCTAACCTGAGACTGGACTGGAACGATAACTCCAAGGCAGGACGATACGTCAAAGACCACATTAAACCTCTATGGGTAAGTTACCCCAGAGATAAAGACACTCTAACCTGAGACTGGACTGGAACGATAACTCCAAGGCAGGACGATACGTCAAAGACCACATTAAACCTCTATGGGTAAGTTACCCCTGAGATAAAGACACTCTAACCTGAGACTGGACTGGAACGATAACTCCAAGGCAGGACGATACGTCAAAGACCACATTAAACCTCTATGGGTAAGTTACCCCTGAGATAAAGACACTCTAACCTGAGACTGGACTGGAACGATAACTCCAAGGCAGGACGATTCGTCAGTACCACATTAAACGTCTATGGGTAAGTTACCCCTGAGATAAAGACACTCTAACCTGAGACTGGACTGGAACGATAACTCCAAGGCAGGACGATACGTCAAAGACCACATTAAACCTCTATGGGTAAGTTACCCCAGAGATAAAGACACTCTAACCTGAGACTGGACTGGAACGATAACTCCAAGGCAGGACGATACGTCAAAGACCACATTAAACCTCTATGGGTAAGTTACCCCTGAGATAAAGACACTCTAACCTGAGACTGGACTGGAACGATTACTCCAAGGCAGGACGATACGTCAAAGACCACATTAAACCTCTATGGGTAAGTTACCCCTGAGATAATGACACTCAACCTGAGACTGGACTGGAACGATAACTCCAAGGCAGGACGATACGTCAAAGACCACATTAAACCTCTATGGGTAAGTTACCCCTGAGATAAAGACAGTCTAACCTGAGACTGGTCTGGTGAAGCCTTAGATACTTGGCACCTCAAGACACCCGTCTCAACGTCAACAATGAGGAGGCGACTCCGGGATGCTGGCCATCTAGGCAGAGTTCCTCTGTCCAGTGTCTGTGTTCTTTTGCCCATCTTAATCTTTTATTTTTATTGGCCAGTCTGAGATATTGCTTTTTCTTTGCAACTCTGCCTAGAAGGCCAGCATTCTAGAGTCGCCTCTTCACTGTTGATGTTGAGACTGGTGTTTTGCAGTTTCTATTTAATGAAGCTGCCAGTTGAGGACTTGTGAGGCGTTTGTTTCTCAAATTAGACATGTGTACTAGACATGTGTACTAATGTACTTGTCCTCTTGCTCAGTTGTGCACCGGGGCCTCCCACTCCTCTTTCTATTCTGGTTAGAGCCATTTTGTGCTGTTCTGTGAAGGGAGTAGTACACAGCATTGTACAAGATCTTCAGTTTCTTGTCAATTTCTTGCATGGAATAGCCTTGATTTCTCAGAACAAAAATAGACTGACGTGTTTCAGAAGAAAAGTCTTTATTTCTGGCCCTTTTGAGCCTGTAATTGAGAACCCACAAATGCTGATGCTCCAGATACTCAACTAGTCTAAAGAAGGCCAGTCTTATTGCTTCTTTAATCAGAACTACCGTTTTCAGCTGTGTTAACATAATTGCAAAAGGGTTTTCTAATGATCAAGTAGCCTTTTAAAATGATCAACTTGGATTAGCTAACACAACGTGCCATTGGAACACAGGAGTGATGGTGCTGATAATGGGCCTCTGTACTCCTATGTAGATATTCAAAAATCAGCCGTTTCCAGCTACAATAATCATTTACAACTTAAATAATGTCAACACTGTATTTCTGATCAATTTGATGTTATTTTAATGGACAAAAAAATGTGCTTTTCTTTCAAGAACAAGGACATTTCTAAGTGACC
>NC_088241.1:4016815-4036815 GCF_036934945.1 Oncorhynchus masou masou | reverse complement strand
CACGAGCCACACGGCTAGTAAACCAGACTGTCTGTGTCCTGACAGCTGCTCTTTCTGTCCGTCTCACAACAGACCTGAGATAAACAGGGGTCATATCTCTTCTTTCACTGCTCTCTACTCCCTCACCATCCCATCCCTCCATCCATCCCTCCCATACCTCCATCTGTACCTCCATCCCTCCCATACCTCCATCCCTCTATCCCTCCATCCATCACTCCCATACCTCCATCACTCCATCCATCCATCCCTCCCATACCTCCATCCCTCCCATACCTCCATCCCTCTATCCCTCCATCCATACCTCCATTCATACCTCCCATACCATCCCTCCATCCCTTCATCCCTCCCTCCCTTTCCATCACTTGTTCTCTCTGGAATGACTTGCCCTGTCAGTCTCAGGTGGTTTACATAAGAAAACAATTGGGGAAACGGCTGCAGAGTGCACACTGTTATGTTTCCAAGCCTGTTGAAGATCCATAATGGTTGAAGTGGTGCTGTTTGAGACTAGAACAGAATCTAGAGTATGAGAAGACATTGTCCTTTTTCCTCATTCCCGCCCCTTTTGCTGGATGGTCTTCAGATCAGTATGTAGTAACTACTGTCTTCTGCTCTGAACACAGACTGCTGTCTCATACTGACAGACTGACTTTCCCTCACGCCGTCTATCTCTCTCTGTCTGCCTCTATATTCTCGTCCATCCATCTCCCATTGTCTACTGAACTCAGAGCCCTTCCATCCATCTGTCCTGTCTTACACCACCGTCATCCTGATCACAGCCGGTTAAACCTGATCCAAGATCACTTTGTCTTTCTGCCTTCTAATGGTTGGAGATTGGGTATTGGGATTGCATAAACAGATCCCAGACCTGTGCTTAGGGCATCGTCTACTTAGAAGGCGTGAGGGATGGTAACTTGTTGGAACTTTTTAAAGGTAATAACACCCTGCCATCCTTTCTGTTTGTCACACAAGCACACAGTCAGTCAGGAGAGGGTCTAACCCAACATGACATCAGCTAATGTGTCTCTAAGTCTACTTCATACACAGGGTGCAGTCCCTGTTTCTGCTAACGGGATTCCCCTCGTTAAGTCCATAAGCAGGTCATCTCAAGGGGGGGGGGTGATAGTAAAGAGGGAGGGGTATAGAGGATGAGGGGGGAATGGGTTGAATAGTAGATCCTCGGTGAGGAAAGCTGTCATTTTCACCTGAGAGGGCAATAGAACACACAGCACAAGGGGTGGAGGAGAGCAGGAAAGGAGAGCAGGAAGAACTTTGTCTGTGGGGTTGGTCTTCTCATTGCCTCCAGTTGACCTCAAGGCTTTGTGGAACTGGACTATGGGACACGGTTAGCTACAGTATAAGGCCTCTGGCCGAAGCTCTGTGGATGTCTGGGTAAGGAAGTACTGGACTGGGCTTGTGTGTGTCTATCTGAAACGCTGCACATGTTGTCTGGGTGTAATCTCTAACTGCCTGTCTGTGTCCTTGTCCTTGCAGGTACTGAGCCCCTGAGTCATTGTCTATGAATACACCGGCTGTCTGTGCTGTAGTGAGTGGGTCCAAGCCAGCTAACCTCAAGGAGGAAGATGTGGGAGATGCGCACAGACACAAACATATGTCCTACAGAACATGAATGAAAAAGAACACTCTTTGATGCTTCTGAGTGTGAAGTAACACACACAGGTTACACTACAGAGAGTTCTGGACGTACCCTCTCTTTCTCTCTTTCTCTCTCTCTCTCTCTCTCTCTCTCTCTCTCTCTCTCTCTCTCTCTCTCTCACACACACACACACACACACACACACACACACACACACACACACACACACACACACACACACACACACACACACACACACACACACACACACACACACACACACTCTAACACACCCCCTGAGACATGGATACTATGGTGAAGCAGTCTCTGGCGGTGTCCATAAAGAAGCTGTCCAGCTGTGTGACAGGAGTGAAGGAGAGAGAGGTGTGGGCCAGGCGCAGGGCCAAGAGGGGGACAGGAGGAGTAAAGAGCAGCCCTCCACGGACGGGACAGACCACCGTCACACACTCCTACCAAACTGACCTGGAGAAGGAGAGGTGAGTGACCGCAGACATAACTACAACATGACCACTGTGGTCAATGTGGAGATTAGAAACAACACCATGAGAAGATTATGGATGAAAACCAGCTTGGTAACAGACAGGTTGGGGGTTGGCGGTGATGGGTTTTAGGGCAGGGATGTATTTATGTTTGTGTGTGTGTCTGTCTATGTGTTACATGGAGTTGTGTTGATTCCAGGAAGCTGAGGGAAGCCCTGAATGCCCAGAAGCATGCAGAGAGAGCCGCCATGAGGGATCACTTCAGGAAGAAGTACCAGCTCTCCAAGGTTAGTGTGTTGCATTAGCAGAACAAATTATACCCCTATCTCCTAGCCCCTATCTCCTAGCCCCTATCTCCTAGCCCCTATCTCCTAGCCCCTATCTCCTAGCCCCTATCTCCTAGCCCCTATCTCCTAGCCCCTATCTCCTAGACCCTATATCCTAGACACTAATCTCCTAGACCCTATCCCCTATCTCCTAGCCCCTATCTCCTAGCCCCTATCTCCTAGCCCCTATCTCCTAGACCCTATATCCTAGACACTAATCTCCTAGACCCTATCCCCTATCTCCGATCCCCTAGACCCTATCTCCTAGACCCTATATCCTAGACACTAATCTCCTATCTCCTAGCCCCTATCTCCTAGCCCCTATCTCCTAGCCCGTATCTCCTAGCCCGTATCTCCTAGCCCCTATCTCCTAGCCCCTATCTCCTAGCCCCTATCTCCTAGCCCCTATCTCCTAGACACTAATCTCCTAGACCCTATCCCCTATCTCCTAGACCCTATCTCCTAGCCCCTATCTCCTAGCCCCTATCCCCTAGACCCTATCCCCTAGACCCTATCTCCTATCTCCTATCTCCTAGCCCCATACCCATAACCCTTAAAGCAGTGCTATATTTAAAGTGTATTTTTTTCCTCGTCACCCTATCCCTCTCTTCCCAACTCTCTTCCCAACCCCCAGAGTTCCAAGGACACCAGCCATCTCAGTGCGGCGCAAGGGAAAGTGGCACTCCCCCGTCAACTGGCTAAACTGATTGGTCCTGAGACCCCGGCCAAGGACGATGGCTACAGCCTGCTGAGCGCCTTCCAAGGCCTCAACTTCAACATGGGGATGCTTGGAGGCAAGCAGACCAAGTCGTCCACTCCAATGTCAGTCAACGGAGAGGCCTGCAAAGTCATGTGATCAAAGAGAACATACTAGATACTACACAGAATCAACCTGCTAAAAACATGCATTATGCCTAAATGATGAAGAATACCATTTTAACACAACGTAGTAGCAGATTGGAGGGAACACATTGGCAGACGACTTTGTCACAGTTGCTCCTCTATCCCTTTATCTCCTTATCTGTCTTTAACTCTCTCTTTCTCTCTCTCCCCACCCTTCTCTCTCTCTCTTCACCCCTTTTTCCCTCTCTCTCTTCCCCCCCTCTCCCTCTCTCTTCCCCCCTCTCCCTCTCCCTCTCTCTTCCCCCCTCTCCCTCTCTCTCTCTCTTCCCCCCCTCTCCCTCTCTCTTCCCCCCTCTCCCTCTCTCTCTCTCTTCCCCCTCTCCCTCTCTCTCTCCACCCCTCTCCCTCTTCACCCTTTCTCTCTCTCTCTTCACACCCCCTCTCTCTCGCTCTCTCTCTCTTTTCACCTCTCTCTTCCTTTCTCTCTTTCTTCACCCGCCTCTCTCTCTCCCTCTCTCTCACACCACCCCCCCCTCACTCTCTCTCACTGAGTTATCTGCTGATCAGACTGTTGACAATAGAGCCAGGCTGTGAAGATGACTCATCAGGGGAAATTATTGACGTCATCCCTGTGTCACTGATAGTAGGACATGGCTGTCATTGTTACTATTTGCATAGAGCTGGTCTGGACCATACAGGAACTAACTGGATGAAACTGGTCTAGACCATACAGGAACTAACTGGATGAAACTGGACTGGACCATACAGGAACTAACTGGATGAAACTGGACTGTACCATACAGGAACTAACTGGATGAAACTGGTCTGGACCATACAGGAACTAACTGGATGAAACTGGATTGGACCATACAGGAACTAACTGGATGAAACTGGTCTGGACCATACAGGAACTAACTGGATGAAACTGGACTGGACCATACAGGAACTAACTGGATGAAACTGGACTGGACCATACAGGCACTAACTGGATGAAACTTGACTGGACCATACAGGAACTAACTGGATGAAACTGGACTGGACCATACAGGAACTAACTGGATGAAACTGAACTGGACCATACAGGAACTAACTGGATGAAACTGGACTGGACCATACAGGAACTAACTGGATGAAACTGGACAGTACCATACAGGAACTAACTGGATGAAACTGGACTGGACCATACAGGAACTAACTGGATGAAACTGAACTGGACCATACAGGAACTAACTGGATGAAACTGGACTGGACCATACAGGAACTAACTGGATGAAACTGGACTGTACCTGTTTCAGATCATTAGGCCCATTTGGGGCCCACACACACAGGGAAGTAATCCTAACAAGATTATAACCTTATGTGTTGTTTTCACATTTACTTCACTTTTCAGTTCCTTGTTCCCAAATATTTGTCTTGTTAATCTTTGTTTTGTACATAACCTTTGACTTTTTTGGTGTATATAAGTCAAACGCTGTCCTTATTATGTTGTTACAAAGAAACTGTTAATAAAGACAAGTTTGGTACTGACATACTACAGAGATGTGTGTGTGACTATGTGTGTGTGTGAGTGTGTGTTCCTGTGTGTGACTATGTGTGTGTGAGTGTGTGTTCCTGCGTGTCTGTGTGTGACTATGAGTGTGTGTGTGAGTGTGTGTTCCTGTGTGTGACTATGAGTGTGTGTGTGTGTGAGTGTGTGTTCCTGTGTGTGACTATGTGTGTGTTTGTGCGAGTGTGTGTTCCTGCGTGTCTGTGTGTGACTATGAGTGTGTGTGTGAGTGTGTGTTCCTGTGTGTGACTATGTGTGTGTGTGTGTGTGTGAGTGTGTGTTCCTGCGTGTCTGTGTGTGACTATGAGTGTGTGTGTGAGTGTGTGTTCCTGCGTGTCTGTGTGTGACTATGAGTGTGTGTGAGTGTGTGTTCCTGCGTGTCTGTGTGTGACTATGAGTGTGTGTGTGAGTGTGTTCCTGCGTGTCTGTGTGTGACTATGAGTGTGTGTGTGAGTGTGTTGCTGCGTGTCTGTGTGTGACTATGAGTGTGTGTGAGTGTGTTCCTGCGTGTCTGTGTGTGACTATGTGTGTGTGTGTGAGTGTGTGTTCCTGCGTGTCTGTGTGTGACTATGAGTGTGTGTGTGAGTGTGTTGCTGCGTGTCTGTGTGTGACTATGAGTGTGTGTGAGTGTGTTTTCCTGCGGTCTGTGTGTGACTGTGTGTGCGTGTGTTAATCCTTACACCATTCTGACATTTTTGTTGTGCTGTTTCTCTTGAACTTTGACCTTCTGAGACATAAATCATCACCTCTATCAGCTCTATGAGAGATGGAGGACAAACAGGCGAAGGAGGAGAGGAGGGAGGGATGGAGGGATGGAGCAATAATTGAGAAGAAAAAAGCACATTTGCGCTGTAGAGAGTGGAGAGTAGCGGTGAAGCTATGAGAGTCTGTGAGGGTCATCCCTACCTCAGACCATGTGGAGTGTATCTGTGAGCCCGTCCATGTTCCAGGGGATACAGGGGATGTGTGTGTCCGTGCGTCCAGCAGCGTGTGTGAGGATACAGAGGGGTATGTGTGTGTGTCCGGCCGGGACAGTGGCAGGGCTCGGAGTGGAGGGGGTAACCCCCGCCAGAGGGGGACCTGCGGAGAGGGGTGGAGGTAGAGGGCTGAGGCGGTTTGAGGAGATCCCCCACACGGGCAGCAGTGGCTGGCTCAACCTGGTGATGTTCTGGAGAGAAGACAGATTTAAACTATTACACAAACACATGGAGAGGACCTTCAACACCCTCGGCCCCATTTACAGGTACCTGTGTGTGCGTGTGCATGTGCGTGTGTGCGTGTGTGTTTGTATGAACGTGTGTGTGGCAGTGTGACACTGTGGGCCCTACCAGCTCTCACAGTCTCACATCATGTTTCTCAAACGTTAATTTTCAAAGTTAATCCAAAAGTCAAATGTTAAAGAATGTTAAGTTGAGGCATTTACTCAGAGTTTTAAAGGTTAAGTTCAGGCATTAACTCTGAACGGTTAAGGTATTAACTCTGAACGGTTAAGGTATTAACTCTGAAAGGTTAAGGTAGTAACTCTGAAAGGTTAAGGTAGTAACTCTGAAAGGTTAAGGTAGTAACTCTGAAAGGTTAAGGTATTAACTCTGAAAGGTTAAGGTAGTAACTCTGAAAGGTTAAGGTAGTAACTCTGAAAGGTTAAGGTAGTAACTCTGAAAGGTTAAGGTAGTAACTCTGAAAGGTTAAGGTAGTAACTCTGAAAGGTTAAGGTAGTAACTCTGAAAGGTTAAGGGAGTAACTCTGAAAGGTTAAGGTAGTAACTCTGAAAGGTTAAGGTATTAACTCTGAAAGGTTAAGGTAGTAACTCTGAATGGTTAAGGTAGTAACTCTGAAAGGTTCAGGTATTAACTCTGAAAGGTTAAGGTATTAACTCTGAAAGGTTAAGGTATTAACTCTGAAAGTAACTCTGTGTGTGTGTGTGTGTGTGTGTGTGTGTGTGTGTGTGTGTGTGTGTGTGTGTGTGTGTGTGTGTGTGTGTGTGTGTGTGTGTGTGTGTGTGTGTGTGTGTGTGTGTGTGTGTGTGTGTGTGTGTGTGTGTGTGTGTGTGTGTGCTGTCATGTTTCATGTACTGTGTCGGGTGTGTCTCCAACAGGGAGCGTCTGGGCACCCAGAGCACTGTGAATATCCTGCTGCCGTCTGACATCAGTGAGCTGTTCCGCTCTGAAGGCCTTCACCCCCGACGCATGACCCTGCAGCCATGGGCCACACACAGAGAGACACGGCAGCACAGCAAGGGAGTCTTCCTCAAGTACATACCTGTGTGTGTGTGTGAGAGAGAGCGAGAGTTTGGCAGAGTGTATGGAGGGTGGGAATATAATCAGTAATTTGACTTTGGTCCTCTCTACCACCAGGAATGGGGCAGAGTGGCGTGCCGACCGTCTCCTGCTCAACAGGGAGGTGATGATGGCTCCTGCCGTACGTCGCTTCCTGCCCCTCCTAGATGAAGTAGCGAGGGATTTCTGTCGTCAGCTAGCGACCCGTGTGGAGAAAGAGGGAGGAAAGGAGGAGAGGGGGCTCAGTCTGACTATCGACCCCAGCCCTGACCTCTTCCGCTTCGCCCTGGAAGGTTGTCTTCTTTCACATTTTCATTTTGTGTGTTAGTGTGGATGTGTTAGTGTGGATGTGTTGGTGTGGATGTGTTAGTGTGGTTGTGTTAGTGTGGATGTGTTAGTGTGGATGTGTTAGTGTGGTTGTGTTAGTGTGGATGTGTGTTAGTGTGGATGTGTGTTAGTGTGTTAGTGTGGTTGTGTTAGTGTGGATGTGTTTGTTAGTGTGGTTGTGTGTTAGTGTGGATGTATGTTAGTGTGGTTGTGTGTTAGTGTGGTTGTGTTAGTGTGGTTGTGTGTTAGTGTGGTTGTGTTAGTGTGGACGTGTGTTGGTGTGGATGTGTGTTAGTGTGGTTGTGTTGGTGTGGATGTGTGTTAGTGTGGTTGTGGGTTAGTGCGGTTGTGTTGGTGTGGTTGTGTTAGTGTGGATGTGTGGATGTGTGTTAGTGTGTTAGTGTGGTTGTGTTAGTGTGGACGTGTGTTAGTGTGGACGTGTGTTGGTGTGGATGTGTGTTAGTGTGGTTGTGTTAGTGTGGATGTGTTGGTGTGGATGTGTTGGTGTGGATGTGTTGGTGTGGATGTGTTAGTGTGGATGTGTTGGTGTGGTTGTGTTAGTGTGGATGTGTTAGTGTGGATGTGTTGGTGTGGATGTGTTGGTGTGGATGTGTTAGTGTGGATGTGTTGGTGTGGATGTGTGTTAGTGTGGTTGTGTGTTAGTGTGGTTGTGTTGGTGTGGATGTGTTGGTGTGGATGTGTGTTAGTGTGGTTGTGTGTTAGTGTGGTTGTGTGTTAGTGTGGTTGTGTGTTAGTGTGGATGTGTATTGGTGTGGATGTGTTGGTGTGGATGTGTATTGGTTTGGATGTGTTGGTGTGGATGTGTTAGTGTGGATGTGTTAGTGTGGATGTGTTGGTGTGGATGTGTTAGTGTGGATGTGTTGTGTGGATGTGTTGGTGTGGATGTGTATTGGTTTGGATGTGTTAGTGTGGATGTGATGGTGTGGATGTGTATTGGTGTGGATGTGGTAATGTGGTTGTGTTAGTGTGGATGTGTATTGGTGTGGATGTGTTAGTGTGGATGTGTTAGTGTGGATGTGTTGGTGTGGATGTGTTAGTGTGGATGTGTTGGTGTGGATGTGTTGGTGTGGATGTGTTAGTGTGGATGTGTTAGTGTGGATGTGTTGGTGTGGATGTGTTAGTGTGGATGTGTATTGGTTTGGATGTGTTAGTGTGGATGTGTTGGTGTGGATGTGTGCTAGTGTGGTTGTGTTGGTGTGGATGTGTTGGTGTGGATGTGTGTTAGTGTGGTTGTGTGTTAGTGTGGATGTGTGGATGTGTGTTGGTGTGGATGTGTTGGTGTGGATGTGTTGGTGTGGATGTGTATTGGTTTGGATGTGTTGGTGTGGATGTGTTGGTGTGGATGTGTTGGTGTGGATGTGTTGGTGTGGATGTGTTAGTGTGGATGTGTTGGTGTGGATGTGTTAGTGTGGATGTGTTAGTGTGGATGTGTTGGTGTGGATGTGTTGGTGTGGATGTGTTGGTGTGGATGTGTTAGTGTGGATGTGTTGGTGTGGATGTGTTGGTGTGGATGTGTTAGTGTGGATGTGTTGGTGTGGATGTGTGTTAGTGTGGTTGTGTGTTAGTGTGGTTGTGTTGGTGTGGATGTGTTGGTGTGGATGTGTGTTAGTGTGGTTGTGTGTTAGTGTGGTTGTGTGTTAGTGTGGATGTGTGTTAGTGTGGATGTGTGTTGGTGTG
Organism: Oncorhynchus masou masou; assembly: GCF_036934945.1. Classification (NCBI taxonomy): domain Eukaryota; kingdom Metazoa; phylum Chordata; class Actinopteri; order Salmoniformes; family Salmonidae; genus Oncorhynchus; species Oncorhynchus masou. The sequence continues at coordinate 4,027,705 of NC_088241.1, read as the reverse complement.
GATGTGTTGGTGTGGATGTGTATTGGTTTGGATGTGTTGGTGTGGATGTGTTGGTGTGGATGTGTTGGTGTGGATGTGTTAGTGTGGATGTGTTAGTGTGGATGTATTGTGTGGATGTGTTGGTGTGGATTTGTATTGGTTTGGATGTGTTAGTGTGGATGTGATGGTGTGGATGTGTATTGGTGTGGATGTGGTAATGTGGTTGTGTTGGTGTGGATGTGTATTGGTGTGGATGTGTTAGTGTGGATGTGTTGGTGTGGATGTGTTAGTGTGGATGTGTTAGTGTGGATGTGTTGGTGTGGATGTGTTAGTGTGGATGTGTATTGGTTTGGATGTGTTAGTGTGGATGTGTTGGTGTGGATGTGTTAGTGTGGATGTGTTGGTGTGGATGTGTGTTAGTGTGGTTGTGTGTTAGTATGGTTGTGTTGGTGTGGATGTGTTGGTGTGGATGTGTGTTAGTGTGGTTGTGTGTTAGTGTGGTTGTGTGTTAGTGTGGATGTGTGTTAGTGTGGATGTGTGTTGGTGTGGATGTGTTGGTGTGGATGTGTATTGGATTGGATGTGTTGGTGTGGATGTGTTGGTGTGGATGTGTTGGTGTGGATGTGTTAGTGTGGATGTGTTAGTGTGGATGTATTGTGTGGATGTGTTGGTGTGGATGTGTATTGGTTTGGATGTGTTAGTGTGGATGTGATGGTGTGGATGTGTATTGGTGTGGATGTGGTAATGTGGTTGTGTTGGTGTGGATGTGTATTGGTGTGGATGTGTTAGTGTGGATGTGTTGGTGTGGATGTGTTAGTGTGGATGTGTTAGTGTGGATGTGTTGGTGTGGATGTGTTAGTGTGGATGTGTATTGGTTTGGATGTGTTAGTGTGGATGTGTTGGTGTGGATGTGTGCTAGTGTGGTTGTGTTGGTGTGGATGTGTTGGTGTGGATGTGTGTTAGTGTGGTTGTGTGTTAGTTTGGATGTGTGGATGTGTGTTGGTGTGGATGTGTTGGTGTGGATGTGTATTGGTTTGGATGTGTTGGTGTGGATGTGTTGGTGTGGATGTGTATTGGTTTGGATGTGTTAGTGTGGATGTGATGGTGTGGATGTGTATTGGTGTGGATGTGGTAATGTGGTTGTGTTAGTGTGGATGTGTATTGGTGTGGATGTGTTGGTGTGGATGTGTTGGTGTGGATGTGTTGGTGTGGATGTGTTAGTGTGGATGTGTTAGTGTGGATGTGTTAGTGTGGATGTGTTGGTGTGGATGTGTTAGTGTGGATGTGTATTGGTTTGGATGTGTTAGTGTGGATGTGTTGGTGTGGATGTGTGCTAGTGTGGTTGTGTTGGTGTGGATGTGTTAGTGTGGATGTGTGTTAGTGTGGTTGTGTGTTAGTGTGGATGTGTGGATGTGTGTTGGTGTGGATGTGTTGGTGTGGATGTGTATTGGTTTGGATGTGTTGGTGTGGATGTGTTGGTGTGGATGTGTTAGTGTGGATGTGTTGTGTGGATGTGTTGGTGTGGATGTGTTAGTGTGGATGTGTTGTGTGGATGTGTTGGTGTGGATGTGTTAGTGTGGATGTGTTAGTGTGGATGTGTTGGTGTGGATGTGTTGGTGTGGATGTGTTGGTGTGGATGTGTTGGTGTGGATGTGTTAGTGTGGATGTGTTGGTGTGGATGTGTTTGTGTGGATGTGTTAGTGTGGATGTGTGTTAGTGTGGTTGTGTTGGTGTGGATGTGTTGGTGTGGATGTGTGTTAGTGTGGTTGTGTGTTAGTGTGGTTGTGTGTTAGTGTGGATGTGTGTTAGTGTGGATGTGTGTTGGTGTGGATGTGTTGGTGTGGATGTGTATTGGTTTGGATGTGTTGGTGTGGATGTGTTGGTGTGGATGTGTTGGTGTGGATGTGTTAGTGTGGATGTGTTGTGTGGATGTGTTGGTGTGGATGTGTATTGGTTTGGATGTGTTAGTGTGGATGTGATGGTGTGGATGTGTATTGGTGTGGATGTGGTAATGTGGTTGTGTTAGTGTGGATGTGTATTGGTGTGGATGTGTTAGTGTGGATGTGTTAGTGTGGATGTGTTAGTGTGGATGTGTTGGTGTGGATGTGTTGGTGTGGATGTGTTAGTGTGGATGTGTTGGTGTGGATGTGTTAGTGTGGATGTGTTAGTGTGGATGTGTTGGTGTGGATGTGTTAGTGTGGATGTGTATTGGTTTGGATGTGTTAGTGTGGATATGTTAGTGTGGATGTATTGTGTGGATGTGTTGGTGTGGATGTGTATTGGTTTGGATGTGTTAGTGTGGATGTGATGGTGTGGATGTGTATTGGTGTGGATGTGGTAATGTGGTTGTGTTAGTGTGGATGTGTATTGGTGTGGATGTGTTAGTGTGGATGTGTTAGTGTGGATGTGTTGGTGTGGATGTGTTAGTGTGGATGTGTTGGTGTGGATGTGTTAGTGTGGATGTGTATTGGTTTGGATGTGTTCGTGTGGATGTGTTGGTGTGGATGTGTGCTAGTGTGGTTGTGTTGGTGTGGATGTGTTGGTGTGGATGTGTGTTAGTGTGGTTGTGTGTTAGTTTGGATGTGTGGATGTGTGTTGGTGTGGATGTGTTGGTGTGGATGTGTATTGGTTTGGATGTGTTGGTGTGGATGTGTTGGTGTGGATGTGTATTGGTTTGGATGTGTTAGTGTGGATGTGATGGTGTGGATGTGTATTGGTGTGGATGTGGTAATGTGGTTGTGTTAGTGTGGATGTGTATTGGTGTGGATGTGTTAGTGTGGATGTGTTAGTGTGGATGTGTTGGTGTGGATGTGTTGGTGTGGATGTGTTGTTGTGGATGTGTTAGTGTGGATGTGTTAGTGTGGATGTGTTGGTGTGGATGTGTTAGTGTGGATGTGTATTGGTTTGGATGTGTTAGTGTGGATGTGTTGGTGTGGATGTGTGCTAGTGTGGTTGTGTTGGTGTGGATGTGTTGGTGTGGATGTGTGTTAGTGTGGTTGTGTGTTAGTGTGGATGTGTGGATGTGTGTTGGTGTGGATGTGTTGGTGTGGATGTGTATTGGTTTGGATGTGTTGGTGTGGATGTGTTGGTGTGGATATGTTGGTGTGGATGTGTTGTGTGGATGTGTTGGTGTGGATGTGTTAGTGTGGATGTGTTGTGTGGATGTGTTGGTGTTGATGTGTTAGTGTGGATGTGGTAGTGTGGATGTGTTGGTGTGGATGTGTTGGTGTGGATGTGTTGGTGTGGATGTGTTAGTGTGGATGTGTTGGTGTGGATGTGTTGGTGTGGATGTGTTAGTGTGGATGTGTGTTAGTGTGGTTGTGTTGGTGTGGATGTGTTGGTGTGGATGTGTGTTAGTGTGGTTGTGTGTTAGTGTGGTTGTGTGTTAGTGTGGATGTGTGTTAGTGTGGATGTGTGTTGGTGTGGATGTGTTTGTGTGGATGTGTATTGGTTTGGATGTGTTGGTGTGGATGTGTTGGTGTGGATGTGTTGGTGTGGATGTGTTAGTGTGGATGTGTTAGTGTGGATGTGTTGTGTGGATGTGTTGGTGTGGATGTGTATTGGTTTGGATGTGTTAGTGTGGATGTGATGGTGTGGATGTGTATTGGTGTGGATGTGGTAATGTGGTTGTGTTAGTGTGGATGTGTATTGGTGTGGATGTGTTAGTGTGGATGTGTTAGTGTGGATGTGTTGGTGTGGATGTGTTAGTGTGGATGTGTTGGTGTGGATGTGTTAGTGTGGATGTGTTAGTGTGGATGTGTTGGTGTGGATGTGTTAGTGTGGATGTGTATTGGTTTGGATGTGTTAGTGTGGATGTGTTGGTGTGGATGTGTGCTAGTGTGGTTGTGTTGGTGTGGATGTGTTGGTGTGGATGTGTTAGTGTGGATGTGTTGTGTGGATGTGTTGTGTGGATGTGTTGGTGTGGATGTGTTAGTGTGGATGTGTTAGTGTGGATGTGATGGTGTGGATGTGTTGGTGTGGATGTGTTAGTGTGGATGTGATGGTGTGGATGTGTTGGTGTGGATGTGTATTGGTTTGGATGTGTTAGTGTGGATGTGATGGTGTGGATGTGTATTGGTGTGGATGTGTTAATGTGGTTGTGTATTGGTTTGGATGTGTTAGTGTGGATGTGTTAGTGTGGATGTGTTAGTGTGGATGTGTTAGTGTGGATGTGTTGGTGTGGATGTGTATTGGTGTGGATGTGGTAATGTGGTTGTGTTAGTGTGGATGTGTATTGGTGTGGATGTGTTAGTGTGGATGTGTTAGTGTGGATGTGTTGGTGTGGATGTGTTGGTGTGGATGTGTTGTTGTGGATGTGTTAGTGTGGATGTGTTAGTGTGGATGTGTTGGTGTGGATGTGTTAGTGTGGATGTGTATTGGTTTGGATGTGTTGGTGTGGATGTGTGCTAGTGTGGTTGTGTTGGTGTGGATGTGTTGGTGTGGATGTGTGTTAGTGTGGTTGTGTGTTAGTGTGGATGTGTGGATGTGTGTTGGTGTGGATGTGTTGGTGTGGATGTGTATTGGTTTGGATGTGTTGGTGTGGATGTGTTGGTGTGGATGTGTTAGTGTGGATGTGTTGTGTGGATGTGTTGGTGTGGATGTGTTAGTGTGGATGTGTTGTGTGGATGTGTTGGTGTGGATGTGTTAGTGTGGATGTGTTAGTGTGGATGTGTTGGTGTGGATGTGTTGGTGTGGATGTGTTGGTGTGGATGTGTTAGTGTGGATGTGTTGGTGTGGATGTGTTGGTGTGGATGTGTTAGTGTGGATGTGTGTTAGTGTGGTTGTGTTGGTGTGGATGTGTTGGTGTGGATGTGTGTTAGTGTGGTTGTGTGTTAGTGTGGTTGTGTGTTAGTGTGGATGTGTGTTAGTGTGGATGTGTGTTGGTGTGGATGTGTTTGTGTGGATTTGTATTGGTTTGGATGTGTTGGTGTGGATGTGTTGGTGTGGATGTGTTGGTGTGGATGTGTTAGTGTGGATGTGTTAGTGTGGATGTGTTGTGTGGATGTGTTGGTGTGGATGTGTATTGGTTTGGATGTGTTAGTGTGGATGTGATGGTGTGGATGTGTATTGGTGTGGATGTGGTAATGTGGTTGTGTTAGTGTGGATGTGTATTGGTGTGGATGTGTTAGTGTGGATGTGTTAGTGTGGATGTGTTGGTGTGGATGTGTTAGTGTGGATGTGTTGGTGTGGATGTGTTAGTGTGGATGTGTTAGTGTGGATGTGTTGGTGTGGATGTGTTAGTGTGGATGTGTATTGGTTTGGATGTGTTAGTGTGGATGTGTTGGTGTGGATGTGTGCTAGTGTGGTTGTGTTGGTGTGGATGTGTTGGTGTGGATGTGTTAGTGTGGATGTGTTGTGTGGATGTGTTGTGTGGATGTGTTGGTGTGGATGTGTTAGTGTGGATGTGTTAGTGTGGATGTGATGGTGTGGATGTGTTGGTGTGGATGTGTTAGTGTGGATGTGATGGTGTGGATGTGTTGGTGTGGATGTGTATTGGTTTGGATGTGTTAGTGTGGATGTGATGGTGTGGATGTGTATTGGTGTGGATGTGTTAATGTGGTTGTGTATTGGTTTGGATGTGTTAGTGTGGATGTGTTAGTGTGGATGTGTTAGTGTGGATGTGTTGGTGTGGATGTGTATTGGTTTGGATGTGTTTTTTGTGGATGTGTATTGGTGTAGATGTGTTAGTGTGGATGTGTGTTAGTGTGGATGTGTTAGTGTGGTTGTGTTATTGTGGTTGTGTTAGTGTGGATGTGTTAGTGTGGATGTGTTGGTGTGGATGTGTTAGTGTGGTTGTGTTAGTGTGGATGTGTTAGTGTGGATGTGTTGGTGTAGATGTGTTGGTGTGGATGTGTATTGGTTTGGATGTGTTTTTTGTGGATGTGTATTGGTGTGGATGTGTTAGTGTGGATGTGTGTTAGTGTGGATGTGTTGGTGTGGCTGTGTTAGTGTGGTTGTGTTAGTGTGGATGTGTTAGTGTGGATGTGTTGGTGTGGATGTGTTGGTGTGGATATGTATTGGTTTGGATGTGTTGGTGTGGATGTGTTGGTGTGGATGTGTTGGTGTGGATGTGTTGGTGTGGATGTGTTAGTGTGGATGTGTATTGGTTTGGATGTGTTCGTGTGGATGTGTTGGTGTGAATGTGTTAGTGTGGATGTGTTGGTGTGGATGTGTTGGTGTGGATGTGATGGTGTGGATGTGTTGGTGTGGATGTGTTGGTGTGGATGTGTTGGTGTGGATGTGTTAGTGTGGATGTGTTAGTGTGGATGTGTTGGTGTGGATGTGTTGGTGTGGATGTGTTGGCGTGGATGTGTATTGGTGTGGATGTGTTGGTGTGGATGTGCTGGTGTGGATGTGTATTGGTGTGGATGTGTTAGTGTGGATGTGTGTTAGTGTGGATGTGTGTTGGTGTGGATGTGTTGGTGTGGATGTGTTGGTGTGGATGTGTTGGTGTGGATGTGTATTGGTGTGGATGTGTTAGTGTGGATGTGTGTTGGTGTGGATGTGTTGGTGTGGATGTGTTGGTGTGGATGTGTATTGGTGTGGATGTGTTGGTGTGGTTGTGTGAATGTGTTAGTGTGGATGTGTGTTAGTGTGGTTGTGTTGGCGTGGATGAATCTCTCTCTCTCTCAGTCTTTCTCTCTCTGTCTCTGTCTCTCTTTGTCTCTCTGTCTTTCTCTGTCTCACTCTGTCTCTCTCAGTCTCTCCGTCTCAATCTGTCTCTCTGTGTCTCTCTCTGTCTCTCTGTCTCTCTGTCTCTCTCTCTGTCTCTCTGTCTCTGTCTCACTCTGTCTCTCTCATTCTCTCTGTCTCTCTCTGTTTCTCTCTGTCTCTCTGTCTCTCTGTCTCTCTGTCTTTCTCAGTCTCTTTCTCACGTTGTCTCTCTCTCTCTCTGTCTTTCTGTCTCACTCTGTCTCTCTCTCTGTCTTTCTCTGTCTCTCTCAGTCTCTGTCTCTCTCTCTGTGTTTCACTCGGTCTCTCTCAGTCTCTCTGTCTTTCTCAGTCTCTTTTTCACGGTGTCTCTCTCTCTGTCTTTCTGTATCTCTTTCAGTTTCTCTCAGTTTTGGTTAATTTCGGTTAATTTCAATTCATTTCAATTCAAGGGGATTTATTGGCATTGGAAACATGTTTAAACATATTAAATAAACAAATGTGAAATCAACAATAAAAACATGTACAGTAAACACTGCATTCACAAACGTTCTAAAGGAATAAATGTCACATTATGTCTATATACAGTGTTGTGCAAATAATTAAAGTACAAAATGGAAAATAAATCAACATAAATTGTATTTACAAGGGTGTTTGATCTAAACTGGTTGCCCTATTTTAACCTTTATTTAACTAGGCAAGTCAGTTTAAGAAAAATTCTTATTTACAATGACGGTCTACACCGGTCAAACCCAAACAACGCTGGGCCAATTGTGTACCGCCCTATGGGACTCCCAATCACAGCCAGTTATGATCCAGCCTGGATTCAAACCAGGGTGTCGTAGTGATGCCTCTCGCTCTGAGATGCAGTGCCTTGGACCGGTGCGCCACGCTGGAGCCCTTTTCTCATGGCAACAGGTCACAAATCTTGCTGCTGTGATTGTGCACTGTGGTATTTCACCTAATAGATATGGGAATTTATCAAAATTGGATTTGTTTTCTAATTCTTTGTGGATCTGTGTAATCTGAGGGAAATATGTGTCTCTAATATGGTCATACATTTGGCAGGAGGTTAGGAATTGCAACTCAGTTTCCACCTCATTTTGTGGGCAGCGAGCACATAGCCTGTCTTGTTTGTCTCTCTCTCTCAATTCAATTCATTTCAATTACATTTACATTTACATTTAAGTCATTTGGCAGACGCTCTTATCCAGAGCGACTTACAAATTGGTGAATTCAAGGGCTTTATTGGCATGGGAAACATGTGTTAACATTGCCAAAGCAAGTGAGGTAGATAATATATAAAGTGAATATATAAAGTGAAATGAACAATAAAAATTAACAGTAAACATTACACATACAGAAGTTTCAAAACAATAAAGACATTACAAATGTCATATTATATATATACAGTGTTTTAACAATGTACAAATGGTTAAAGGACACAAGATAAAATAAATAAGCACAAATATGGGTTGTATTTACAATGGTGTGTGTTCTTCACTGGTTGCCCTTTTCTCGTGGCAACAGGTCACAAATCTTGCTGCTGTGATGGCACACTGTGGAATTTCACCCAGTAGATATGGGAGTTTTTCAAAATTGGATTTGTTTTCGAATTCTTTGCGGATCTGTGTAATCTGAGTGAAATATGTCTCTCTAATATGGTCATACATTGGGCAGGAGGTTAGGAAGTGCAGCTCAGTTTCCACCTCATTTTGTGGGCAGTGAGCACATAGCCTGTCTTCTCTTCAGAGCCATGTCTGCCTACGGCGGCCTTTCTCAATAGCAAGGCTATGCTCACTGAGTCTGTACATAGTCAAAGCTTTCCTTAATTTTGGGTCAGTCACAGTGGTCAGGTATTCTGCCGCTGTGTAATCTCTGTGTAGGGCCAAATAGCATTCTAGTTTGCTCTGTTTTTTTGTTAATTCTTTCCAATGTGTCAAGTAATTATCTTTTTGTTTTCTCATGATTTGGTTGGGTCTAATTGTGTTGCTGTCCTGGGGCTCTGTAGGGTGTGTTTGTGTTTGTGAACAGAGCCCCAGGACCAGCTTGCTTAGGGGACTCTTCTCCAGGTTCATCTCTCTGTAGGTGATGGCTTTGTTATGGAAGGTTTGGGAATCGCTTCCTTTTAGGTGGTTATAGAATTTAACAGCTTTTTTCTGGATTTTGATAATTTGTGGGTATTGGCCTAATTCTGCTCTGCATGCATTATTTGGTGTTCTACGTTGTACACGGAGGATATTTTTGCAGAATTCTGTGTGCAGTCTCAATTTGGTGTTTGTCCCATTTTGTGAAGTCTTGGTTGGGCAATGGGCTCTATGACTGATTCAAGTATTTTTTTGACAAATCCTAATTGTTATGTTGAAATTTATGTTCCTTTTGATGGCATAGAATGCCCTTCTTGCCTTGTCTCTCAGATCGTTCATGTTACCTGTGGCGCTGATGTTTAGGCCAAGGTATGTATAGTTTTTTGTGTGCTCTAGGGCAACAGTGTCTAGATGGAATTTGTATTTGTGGTCCTGGTGACTGGACCTTTTTTGGAACACCATTATTTTGTTCTTACTGAGATTTACTGTCAGGGCCCAGGTCTGACAGAATCTGTGCATAAGATCTAGGTGCTGCTGTAGGCCCTCCTTGGTTGGTGACAGAAGCACCAGATCATCAGCAGACATTTGACTTCGGATTCTAGTAGTGTGAGGCCGGGTGCTGCAGACTTTTCTAGTGCCCGCGCCAATTCGTTGATATATATGTTGAACATGGTGGGGCTTAAGCTGTTTTTTTGCCAATTTTAACCGCACACTTGTTGTTTGTGTACATGGATTTTATAATGTCGTATGTTTTACCCCCAACACCACTTTCCATCAGTCTGTATAGCAGACCCTCATGCCAAATTAAGTCGAAGGCTTTTTTGAAATCAACAAAGCATGAGAAGACTTTGCCTTTGTTTTGGTTTGTTTGGTTGTCAATTAGGGTGTGCAGGGTGAATACATGGTCTGTTGTACGATAATTTAGTAAAAAGCCAATTTTACATTTGCTCAGTACATTGTTTTCATTGAGGATATGTACGAGTCCACTGTTAATGATAATGCAGAGGATTTTCCCAAGGTTACTGTTGACGCATATTCCACGGTAGTTATTGGGGTCAAATTTGTCTCCACTTTTGTGGATTGGGGTGAACAGTCCTTGGTTCCAAATATTGGGGAAGAGCTGAGGATGATGTTAAAGAGTTTTAGTATAGCCAATTGGAATTTGTTGTCTGTATATTTGATCATTTCATTGAGGATACCATCAACACCACAGGCCTTTTTGGGTTGGAGGGTTTTTATTTTGTCCTGTAACTCATTCAATGTAATTGGAGAATCTCTCTCTCTCGCTCTCCCTCTCTCTTCTCTCTATTCTCCCTCCCCCTCTCTCTCTGTCTCTCTCTCTCTTCTCCCTCTGTCTCAGTCTTTCTCTCTCACACACTCTCTCTCTCGCTCTCTCTCCCTCTCTCTTCTCTCTATTCTCCCTCCCCCTCTCTCTCTGTCTCTCTCTCTCTTCTCCCTCTGTCTCAGTCTTTCTCTCTCACATACTCTCTCTCTCGCTCTCTCTCCCTCTCTCTTCTCTCTATTCTCCCTCCCCCTCTCTCTGTCTCTCTCTCTCTTCTCCATCTGTCTCAGTCTTTCTCTCTCACACACTCTCTCTCTCTCTCCCTCACACTCTCTCTCTCTCTTCTCCCTCTGTCTCAGTCTTTCTCTCTCACACACTCTCTCTCACTCTCTCTCTCTCTCTTCTCCCTCTGTCTTTGTCTTTCTCTCTCTCTCTCACTCTCTCTCACTCACTTCAAAATAGACTTTACTTCAAAATACTTTGGACATCAATGATCTCTCATCAACATTCTCTTACCCGTGTTCCGTTAGGGCACATCCTATGAAATGAGAGAATAGTAGAAGTAAATGTTTGAATATAGCCTGTTAGAGATGATCTGAAAGGCCTCTGAATTTTCTCACCAGGCTCTTTGAGAGCAGCTTTGATGTGCCTGTCTGAATGTGACACATTAGAGCAGTGTGTGTGTGTGTGTGTGTGTGTGCCTGTGTGCCTGTGTGTCTGTGTGTGTGTGTGTGTGTGTGTGTGTGTGTGTGTGTGTGTGTGTGTGTGTGTGTGTGTGTGTGTGTGTGTGTGTGTGTGTGTGTGTGTGTGTGTGTGTGTGTGTGTGTGTGTGTGTGTGTGTGTGTGTGGTGTGTGTGTGTGTGAATGCAGGTATTTGTGGGGGGATAATTA